>NW_008751806.1:716859-723216 GCF_000715545.1 Opisthorchis viverrini
GCTTGCAAATAGGATGCTTCTGCTTGATGAGTAGGCAGCGCATTGAGATGGTAGTGCAAGCAGTCAGGGGTCTTCGCAAAGTGCGTCGCTCGTGCAATGAGCGTTAAACGATCATCAGGAGTGACGCCGGGGGAGAAGAATATCTTAGTTGATTTTTTGGGTGGGGATGTGGCTGATGCGGTAACTGGTAGGGAGGTTCGGTGTTGGCCTAAGTGGCGGGGCCGTTACATATTGCGTTTGAATAAGTTATTAAATGAGACGGAATATATCTATAGGTGTTGTGGGTTGAGGTCATCCTATACGACGTCAGTCTCGCGATTCTCATTGGGCGTGCGATCACACGGAACTCATGAGGAAACAAATCAAGGCAGGCTCAGCCAACGGGACATCGGCGCACATGGGTAAGTAGGTCAGCAGCGCACATTTACATACAGACGACATACATCCTAATACACAAGTGTCGGGCAGGACGGTCTATGCGGTAAGGTGAGTGGGGATTACGGATAATCATAAGAGCTGGAGATCAAAACTACGCAAGTTGAGTAGGCAAGTGAGTAGGGGAATAATCATGAGATCAAGATAGATTCAACAGCTGAGGTTTATCTTTTTGGGTGAATATCCCCACCTGATTTTCGCCACTTACGCTTTTTGTACCTCGTTTTTTACTGAAACTTTCAAGGAAACAAAGCTTCAGCGCTTGCTTTCATATTTATTCTGGTGCGGTGGCTCTAGTGGTGAATTACTTTTACTTCTTGGTCTCTTTATTTTATTTTATCTTTTCCGTTATTTGAATTTTTTATCACGCGGGGTGCCGGACCCTATGGTTAAGTCTCCCGGCTGTTGCGGAAGCATTTGGAAGCGCACTTGTGTGCCGCTTGTAAGGACGGGGAATCAGTTAGCAGGAACAAACTAATCACATGCGCGTCCACCTTGAATGCAAGTCTGGCGATCGTCGCCGCGAGCGTGCAAGTTTCACTTTCATAGCATTTGACGTAGTATTTTAGGCAATCCGTTGAACACTAGCGGCTACTGTGACTATTTGGCTCGTCAAGGATCCCAAATTCTGTGTTCTTAGGCCGTCTTCTGTGTTGAGGTGCGGTGGCCTTGACCACCGACGGTAGGTTTTTCCGACATTGACGTCGAGGTTTGGTATCGCAGGATTTCCCCCTTAACAATCCACTGTCCCATAAGCAGACTTCAGCGCCTGAACTAGGTCCACCAAATGGCAAATTTGGTAACGTGGATCATCAAGAGACAATGGCGGTGGCTTGGGAAAAAGTAAGAGTGATATACCCTGATTTGATGGCTTGTAATCAGACAACAATCATTGCTGGATAGGAAATTAATTTGGTAAAACTTCCACGAAGAATGTTTCTTACTCATTTGTATGAACTTCTCTCTGCATATCAGAAACATCTAAACGCAGGGAAACTGCGTCGTTTGGTGGAGGGGGTCATGCATTTACCATCACGGGTGTCCGCCGTCTGGGAGAACTTTGGTGTTTGCAGCTGTAACTATAAGTTAGTTAACGTAGGATTACCACATATTCCTGGTTCCAACACAATGATCGTACAGCCTTTAGAGTTGCGGGCCAAGTGCTCCAGAACGATAGAATGCCTATAGTTGTTCGACGTTGTTGTTTTGGAAGTAAGTGTCGTCTTCCAGGATTCTATTTTGGTTACTCTGTTAAAACGTATGTAATCCACTCGCGCACATGAGCCACTTTACCTGTCAGGACACTTGCTGATGGCACTTTTGAGTGAGTCTGAGTGGTACACCAACTTTCTCAGTCGACCGTTTACACTGTATGTACAATTTTTGCTCACATTGCCAAAATGGGCCATTCCCGATTGTGCATACCCCGCAGGTGATGTGGAGCCGGTAATCGCTGACGTAAAACGTGAATATCAGGTTCGTGCGACGCAGTCATTGGGGGTGTTGACGGAAGCGGTGAGCTAGTATAATGATAAGTCCTAGGCCCACGGTACGCCATTCTGCATTTGAGCCATAAGATTGAATATATGTCGCTCGTTTGCAGTGTACATGATCCAAATACACGAAGGTTATGTGAAACTTACGCGCCTTCGGGCTACTTTGTAAATATAGAAGCAGCATAACAAAACTTCATACACGTTTTTATTTGATATAGTTCGCACATTTCTCATCCAAACAAGTCAAACAATCTACACATGGTAGACATCGTTTCCATTTCTAGGAAGACATACAAAGACGGACGCCCGATATCCATAAAATGTATAATCCAAACGGTTGCTTCGAGTGACCCGTGACACCAGAATCTCCGGGACGGTAAACGAAGTCGGAGCTGGGTTTCTTTGCGGTACTATTAATGTAAAACATAAAATCACGAAACATATAAACTTGATAAAATGTAACCATCTAAAACAAATGACCCCAGCTGACATAAAAGTACAAACCAAATGAGCAAAACAGTTTCACACGTGAGACTGCCAATGCTGCATAGAGTTGGCCAAGAAATGATCAGATGGTGTCAAGTTCAGGTGAGAGGGGTGACTGTAACAAGAAAACTCCAGTACCTCGCGCGTTCGAAACACAAACCAATCGGATCAGAAGAAACTTGGAGAATTTTAAATGTCTAATCAATAGATGATACACCATTTATCAGCGGGAAAGTGCACAGCATGCACCTACGGGCTAGTCTTCACCCAGTTAAAAAAGACTCGTCCGAATTAGTCGGTCTCGTGCGTACCATCAACATTTACTACTTCGCAGAAGCGTCGGAACAACGCTATCGACTACCATCTGGCGAAACCTATGCGACTGTAATGACCTTCCCTGTATTACAACTCAACCTTACACAGCTTACTTCTGACGGAAGGCATATCACCTGCCATAATAAAACCCAACTATTCGTCAATCGTACTTGCATGCGACGGTGCTTGTATATGATCTGCGAAGTAGGGGCTCTGCCGAATTCATCGGCAACAAACTGTCCCGCTTCGCACAAACGGCGTTCCATAATTACGCAGGGTCCTACAGGTGCCCAGTTGCTCTACCGTTAGCCGTCGATTCACCAGAATCGGATCACCTAGAAATTCGGTCACATGATTGTCCTCAGGCTAATAAAGGGTGATGGAGAAATGATCCCATTGTTTCCCCAGAAAAAACCTCACTGGACGGCCGACGATTTTGTACAGTTTTTCATACGTAAATACATTCAGCCCACTGGTTTCTTGGGTTTCTCAAAGTTTCGTTGGTTTTGGTGGCCGTCTTCTCTGGTTGTAATACACTCACTCGTAAAATGTATATCTCTGGTTCCTCTATTACTCCTGCACGGGTAAATACTACATAATTACCCCTCATGTTTTCATTTTGTGCATTCACTTCTCAACAAATATTTCTCAAGCCGTATCTGAAGCCGTCATACTTTGACCGTAAAGATGAATGCGCACCAAGAATACGAATGGGAATTATTAAAACAAATTACGAAACGTCCTGAAGCCGTCATACTTTGACCGTAAAGATAAATGCGCACCAAGAATACAAATGGAGATTATTAAAACAAATTACGCAACGTCAAGCATATTGTGGTGATTCTTGGCTCTGACGTAAATTTTACGCAAACATTTCTGCGAGACGAAAAAAAGGTTTTTTGAAAAAAGCTTCTGACGGATAAGGATCGGCATGTGAACATAATTGGCGCCTGTCACAATTGACAAGGCAGCACAGATGCCGTGAATCTGGCAAAATCATTGAGGAGCTAGACACGCGGCGTATCTGTTTAACCTCCAGCACAATTGAACAAACCATTAAATGTATGACAACCCCGTATTTCCATCGCTGTTGAAAATGGCATAAATTTAAAGTCGAAAAAGGTAATTTGCCTACTTACCAAAGGGTTGAATGCCCGAGACCACTGCTAGGTAGAGAATCTTTATCTTGGTAATCAGTTTTTGAGTCTTTGGTACGGAGGTGCTGAAGTCCTCTTGTGCACCATATGCGTTAGCAAAATGAATGTATAAACGTTCCAAAGATGGAAAGGGGGCCAATGTTGGTATAGGTACCGTAACGACGGGAAAATTAACACGACGGATCAGCCAATGTATGGTTTGGCTGCTTTCGTTTTCATACGGAGCGTCAAATATTCCTGAAAAGTCAGACAGAAGCACATTGCAGATTCAAAACTTCGTGGAGCAATAAAAACAACTCTGTTGTGTGACCGCTTTCCTATTTCTGGGATACACGGATGAAGAATCTTCCCACACAAAACTAGCACCGATTCGCTTAGGAAAACGACTGTCTTCTACTTCGCTCAACGAGCATCGGGACAAAAGTACCCTGGTATCAAAAGTTGGATTAAATGGCTTGCTTAAAGAACAACCATGGTAACGTAGATGGTTTTAACTTAAAGACCTGCAGTAGAAGCACTTCTTTATTTGACCCACGAATGGCCTTATGGTCGAAAACATCACCTATGGTGCCATTATGAGCCTAAACTTTCACTTGAATTGACCCGACCAGTGCTTGTGCAGTGAGCGACGATTTCTCATCCGCGGATCGCTACTCGCGTGTGATTCTCCCAGTATTCGCAGAACGGAAATGAATTCTCAGAAGCTGCGACGATTTCAAGGTCATGACTTCGTATTGAACAATGTTTATATCTAATGGGTTGTTTCGCAAATTATCTGCAAGGGCTATTTGTTTAAGTGAGTGGAACTTCTAGGTCATCAATCGCCACCGACTGTGGAAACGATGCAAACGTAGCAAAATATCGCGAGTCGCAGCTTAACGCGGATTGTTTACAATAGACGAACGTTGCAGGCTTTTCCTTGGCTGAGGAAATCAGTGTAATTTCTAGTATCTGCAATGTGCCTATGGTCGCAGCATATGAAGAAGTGACACTCCTGTGAATATTTTTTCTACTTATATCTGCTCGACAAGACGAACACCGAATTACGTGTTCTCCGACGTCGACAAATGCCATTCCGAGTTATCATCGCAGTAAAAAGTTCATTGTTTTCGGATACCTCGGGTGAAATTGGAAGAAGGTAAAACTTACATATGTTGATGACCCATGCCGGTACGTTGGGTTTAGTTATAAAATGTGGCCTTTTTTCTATTGTAACTGGCAAACCAAAACTGGGCAATCATGACATCGATCATAGAGGAAAGCTGTACGAACCTAGATGACGCAAACGTCCGAAATGATTCTGGGAATCCATGGTGACCAATCAACCGGCAAACTAGCGCCCATGAAACCCTGGCAGGAAAATTCGAAGTTCAGAATTGCAGGATGTTTAAAGTTGAAATATATTGGTCGTTTGGATTGGTAGATATCTCCTGCCGAGAAGCGTATGACCTTTACTTGGGGATATCAACGTCCTCAAATGAGTGTAAGAAATTGTTTAGGTTAACAAATATCAGTGTAAGATCAGCAGGTTTATGGATCTCACAGGACGATTGCGACTATTAGATTATACGCAGTTCGTAGCCAGTAGTCAATAGGAGCAGACAGACGTGCGGTAGCAGATGATATATTGAGGACTGACAGGAACTAGTCCTACAGACAAACGGATTATTAAGCATCATGAGTTAAGCAAACGTACAATCAACAATGACGCGATCAGCAGGAGCGGGGAGTAGTCACTGACGCAGCACGAATTTCTATAGGGGCAACAGCGAGTAAGTACCGAACGATGTACAAACATACATATGGGGGCAGTCTGACAGTGTGAATTGGCCGTAACGGAGCACTAGTCCGTACGTTCGGAATGTGAGTGACTGTCTTTCGGTCGGCGTCGACGCAGCCGCTCGTCTCGCGTGACAGGTCAGATTGCGTGGTTTCGTCCGTTTAAAACAACTCCCAGTAGGGGCTATCTGGCAGGCGTGATACATGGGTTGTATCATCCGTTATGATGACAATGAAATTCCCCACGTTTATTATGTCCCCATTTGTAATCCCCGCCCCACTTTTGTGTTTAGTGTGTATATATGAACTGACGTTTGTTTGTCCTTACAACTTAACCCATTTGGCCTTGAGGTCATCCGGCCATTTGTATCTGAATTTGCACGTGTGACTGTTGCACGTTGGAGCCTGTTTGCTCCCTTGCTTTGCACTTTTGAAGTCCAAGCGGACTGTTTGTTTTGGACGCGTATCTACTGTCGAGGTTTGTACAAATTGTGAATTTCTCTCACCCTAAAAGTACCGTATCGAAACCCAGCTCCGACATTGTTTTGCCTACCCGGAGGTTCTGGAATTACGCGTCACTCGAAGACACCATTCGACCGTTACAACCAGGGTGTTAAAGAAGTAACTAAATGCAACGAGACCGTTTTATTTAATGCACTAAAGTCGAGAGGGCTTGAAGGTCGAATGGT
>NW_008751806.1:726438-733502 GCF_000715545.1 Opisthorchis viverrini
TGATGGGGTACCGTAGATTGGAGCTGAGCGTAGGTAGTAGGCAAGAACCGGGGCGCCCGCTGTATCAACGTGGAGAATTTGGCGGGCGGTGTATCATCCGTTATGTTGACAATGAAATTCCCCACGTTTATTATGCCCCCATTTGTAACACCCGCCCCATTTTTGTGTTTAGTGTGTATATATGAACTGACTTTTGTTTGTCCTTACCACTTCACCCATATGGCCTTGAGGTCATCCAGCCATTTGTATCTGACTTTGCACGTGTGACTGTTGCACGTTGGAGCCTGTTTGCTCCCTTGCTTTGCACTTTTGAAGTCCAAGCGGACTGTTTGTTTTGGACGCGTATCTACTGTCGAGGTTTGTACAAATTGTGAATTTCTCTTACCCTAATAGTACCGTATAGAAACCCAGCTCCGACTTTGTTTTGCCTACCCGGAGGTTCTGGTATTACGCGTCACTCGAAGATACCGTTAGACCGTTACATGGGTAATGCAAAATAACCAGCCGATCCGGGTGTCAAGTCGGTGTAGTCGGTAGCGCGTTCGCCTGCCGTCCGGAGGATCCGGGTTCGATACCCGGTCAGCTCGCTTTTCCGTCGGAGTAGGCGCTCAAAAATAAGGTGCAATCGAGGCGAACTTGCAGGCAATGACAGACGGGCAAGAAATTATGACATTGCTTACTGAGGGATAAGCAGACCTTAAGTGGGAAAAAAGCGGGGGGAAAAACGAGCAACAAGAAAACAAAACGGTGTCATAATAAACAGATGTAAGTCATATTACTCATGATTAGTCAGAAATCAAGGAAAGTTACCCTTGTTCACCGTTGATTCATAGGGGGAATCAACAATGAGTATGAAGCATTTGGCTGGCAAACTGGGAAAAATACCTATTTCAGAAAAGGGGTATCTCATTAGCGACGATCCCATAGAGGCTTTTTTGCACAACTGCAGTCTCAACGGCTGATATGCATTGTGTGATTTCTTGCAGCTTGGTGCATAATGGCTGTAAGCCTTAAGAAATTAGAGACTAACATGAAATGAATGAGGTTTATTTAACAGACAAAATTTCTGAAGCTGATGTGCCTTGAATGTGCCGCACGAAATCATCGTCATCTCTTCTCTTAGCTAGCGCTCCACAGCGTTAGTCCTACTGAGTGAAGGTCTTCACTGAGGAGCTATCTATTTGAAAACCTTAACTGAACATTCACAGACTATTGGACAGGGAAGCAAAACTCTCATATGCATCTTGTTTATAACTGAATATCCATCTCCTTCTTGAAAGTGTCTTCCCGAAATCTGGATACTCTCTGCCATGCAGCAATCCTACAAATTCCGTAATAAATTTCACCTTTCAACAGGCGCGAATCCTATTTATGAGAAAACACCGACTACCAGCATGCTTCATCAGTGAATTCACCGTTACATCACTATTGAGATTTTGAGTCACGTCTGTCGAGCAGCTCTTCTCTGAAGGCGCAACTACCGACACACAGAGAATTCCGGGGCCTAATATGCTGATATTTTGTGCTTCGGTCCAGAGCAAGATCACAAGATTCCCCCTTTTCGGACCAGTAGGCAAGCGCACCTTTGCGTTTTTTGGGTGAGCCGTGAGCTAGGCACAAAAATAAATTATTCATCTACAGGCTTGTCCCTGGGATAAGCCTCAGGAGTATCACTACGCAGAGAGCAAGTTTCACAAGATGACGTGATATGTGGTCCGCTGCATTCCGGCGGTCACGGGTACATGTCTGCCGGTCACAGAACAATCAGATGCTTACTGACGGCCCTGGCCCTCATAGGTCCAGTTGTTTTCGCCAACTATTGAAGGCTGTCGGTGGTGGCCTGAGGGCAAGTTTAAGGCGTATAACGTGTCCAGGAATGTTGTAATCAGAGAGTCACCGTTGTTGGATGAGGAATCAACCTATAAACATCTACAAAGAATATTTTTACTGCGGGAACTGGCTCATCTCAAATGGATGCAAGGTATTTTCATTGCTTGGTAGGAGGGAAATGTGCATTATCCAGCAGAGGTGTCAACCGTCTGGGAGCACTTGGATGTTTCCACCATTGGCTATAGGTTGGTTAACGTAGATTGACCTCACCTTGTTCATTCCAACACTACGATAGTACAGGGTCGTGGTTCCAAGGGCCCCGAAGCCAGGGAGTGCGCGCACGTGGTCATTTGACAGACAACATTCAGAATGTAGACGTCGCCCTTCAGGAATTCCGGTCACTCGCAGTGGTGCGAAGTATGCATACCATAGTAACTCATGGGCACTGGGCGTGCATAAACACCTGTATAACACGCTCCACTGTGTATGAGTGATGCACCGGTTTTTCAACCGACCGTTTCCGTTCTCCGAGCGGTTGCCAGTCACATTACCAAAACGGAACGTCCCGAATTGTTCCTGCACACTTCACTTGCGGGTGATGTTCAGCCAGTGGATCATACGGAAATAAACAAACTTTGAGTATGTGAGGCGCAGCAGTGGCAGACCTTGTGCTAGTATTGTGATAAACGAAAAAAATACTGTACCGGATTGTCCAGGTGAGCCGTGTGGTGGAATGTGGGCAGGGTGTTCGCAGTGTCTGGGACCAAAAGCGCATGGAGTTTACATGATATATACATGCTGATAACTGCTCCAGTGCGGAAGTAGCACAACATGACATCGCTGCGGAATAATACTCCCACTGACTTCGTTTGAGCCACCAGTTTGTTCAGCGCAAAACACTTCCAGGGATACTGTTCACCCAGCATTCCCCTGAACAAGCTAAATAATTTGCGCATGGGTGCAAACTGCCCGCTTTCCAGGAAGGCGTGCATAACCCCCGTCTGGTACCCATGCTACCCATGATCGGGAAGCTAGGGAGTTTTAGCAGGACAGAAAGTATGTCGTAAGCCACAGTGAATCGTAGCTGTGCGTCACTCAAGATGATCGTCGCTTCTGGTGTTCGTTGTGTATTTCTCTAGTGGTAAGCCCCTTGCCGAATTCATCCGACACAGCCTGCCCAAAGCCACGTGACAGTACTCCATACTAAGGGGAGCCCTGCAAGTGCCAACTCTTCTTCGGTTAAACCTCGATTTACCGGAAGCCGATCGTCAAAAAATGGAATCCTTATGATTGTGTTCAAGATGACAAGAGGTGACAGAGACGGTTCCCCCGTCTCCTTAGACAAAATGGAACTGGATAGGCGGTGTTTCGCGTACTATTGGCTAATGGCTAATACGCTAAGCCTACGAGCTTATACGGATTCTCCAAATTTTCGTTTGTCTTCTTGACCGCCTGCTGCATTCGCAACACACCCGTTTGCAGTACAAAGCAGCTTTGGTGCCTCCACTTCCTACCATGCGTACAAATACCACACAGTAATTCTTCGTGTATCGGACAGCCCTAAACAAGCATATCTAAAGTCGCTTCTGAAGCCATAGCACAGCAAGTTCAAAAAATGGAGATTTGTCAAGATAAACTGCGACATAATGAAGGTAGATTAGTGTGATTGTTGTTTTGAGCGTATATACAACATAATGCAAAAGTATTGAGAAATTTTTATTTCACCCGCAAAAGTCTTGCAGAAAAAATCATTTCACCGCCAAGGACCACCGAGTAAGAGGGTGCACCAAAAGAGGCTTCATGTGGGCGTCCTTCAGGAACTTGGCAAGCTTCCCATGATTTCGTCTACTCACCTTGGAAATGCGCGAAGAGCAGTCCGTTACCGAGCATTCTGCCAGTCTAAAACTCCCCACATAGTGATTACACCTAGACTACTAGATTGGCGAAGTAGTGAGTTCCGAAACATCAGGATTTCCAACCCGAAACATCTAATTGAAACATGCCAGTGCAGACCATTAGGGGCAAAATGCTCTTAGCTGCAAAACCTTTGCAAGTGAAATGAACGTTTTACGCCAAAAAATTGCATTTGGCACGTATGTCCTCAATTGCAGACTGCTTTTGAACTTCCAAAGGGATCGGCGGGTTGTTCAAAAACTGTTTGTCTGGTTGCCCAAGGCCACGTTTTGTCACCCTGGGAAAATGGCGAAGGTCAACATATGTAACGTTGAAGTTTTGGGCAACCCGTCGTCTTTCTTCGATCCGTTCCGTTTCCAGATTACCTTTGAATGTCATGAACCCTTGGAAGACGGTAAGTCACCGGAAACCTTCGTAATCTGAAAAAAAGATTTGTTGACAACTAGTGAGATCACAGGTTTTTCGGCTTCGGTCGAGTCATACGAAAAGCCCCGGCGTAAACAGTTATACATTCGTTGATAAACTGTAGCTGAAGCGCCGAATGGAGACTTTCAATACTCAAATAGGGCAAAGGCGTGCTGGCGGCAGAAGTGAGCCGCGTGGAAGACCCTTGTCAGGATTGTCACTTCCCATTTTCACAAGAGATGCTCATACTGAATACGGCACGTAGACATGACCCTGGGACAGCTAGCGGGATTCTGATCGGAGGAGATTGTGTGGACCACATCCTCATATCGTTAAGTGTTGGGGAAAGGGCATGGCATATAGATGCCCCACAGTCTCGGCGTTCATTGGGTTTATGGGGTATCGACTAGGTCGACAGGATAGCTGTTTTCAAGACGCTTAAGCTCGACGTAGCTTAGTGGTTATGACATGCACTTTATAAGCGGAAGGTTTGTGATTTGACACCTACCCCGGTCCTATCTGAGCTTAGGCAACCTGACACTATCTCACCTCTCGTGCTTGCATCGGGTGGTGTTGTAGCTGCATGCAGAAGGTGTCTTAAGGCCGAAGGATTGCGTTTTTATTAAGGAGCACGTGCGACAGTATATGCCCCAGATTTTCATGGACATCATACGCTGTGTGTACCTAAATACTCGTGGCCGTGTGAGGGTGCCTTATGATTTCCACTGACGGCAACGCCAGATTGAACCCTTGGGTTTCGCTGCCTTACAACCATACCAGTTTATTCGAATGCAGCCGTATAAGGAAGAGGATAAAAGTTGGCGAGAGGACCTAAGACAAGACATATGATGCGCCTACATCCCAAACTCAGCCCGACAATCTAGATGGAAACTGTTAGCATGGACGCTATATCATCCGTTGTCTTCAGTCAAGTGCAGACGGCCACATGAACCCAATCCTGGAAGGCAAACAGTATCAAGAATATTCGGTATTTTCGAAGTATTCTTATTCCACTCCTACCATGTCAAATTCTGTCCACTTGTGGGTTTCTGCACACCGTAAACTGGCATGTGCACGTCCCTGTCTAAACTTTGACAACCTGACAGTATCTAAGCCCTCGTGCTTCTTTCGGATGGCATGACAGTTAGACACCGAAAGGTTTATTTATTTGTGTTTTTATGCGTAACACAAGTCACAGCCACATTAGATTCAATGCTGCGTGGATCCTGAGTGAACTATCGTCTGCGTCACTCAAAACTCCGTCTCCTATACTTATTGCGGATTCGTTGGTTTGAACCGACTCCAGGTATAATTCTGAGATATTGGTAGTCAAATGCCTGAAGCTACTTCGGAATATCTTCAGCTTTCCGCCGGAAGTGTCGTAAGAGTGTATGGCATCATCCTCGTCAGAAACTGACATAATTGTTGACACTGGCGTTTCACTGCCGTTCAACCAGAGAGCCTTGGATTGAAAAGAACAAAGGATTTGTGAGGTAGAGAATCTAGTGCTACCTATTTCAAGCATTATGTGGTGCCTAAACCTCCTAGCGCTCCATCGGATAATTTGGAAAGAAACTGGTAACACGAGCGTCACTGACATATATAAGCCGCCGTTTCTCACAATACCCAGTGGGGGAGGTCACGGCCATCCCGTCTTGGAGGGCCTGTTGCACTAACAACACTCAAGCTTTCATACGGTGTCCACCTCGCGGTTTCTGCCATTCTGGAGGTGGGACGGAGAACAACACTTCTCGGTAGACGGTGTTTCGGCATGGCCGGGTTACCGCAGTTGATGGTGCTGAATGTGCCTACTGTACGGCAGTGAAGCATCGGTGTTGAACACTGATGTCATGTGTCAATGATGATGATGACTATCAAGTACCCGTTTTCTGACCACCTATACTAATCCATTGACGCCACCCAAAACCAGCGACGCTTCTGGGGCATCGGTGGTCAAAAATCTGAATATGTCCCACATCAGTTTTCTGCAGGGCTCATGTCTAGCAACCCAGCAACAAAACAGCCCTTACTGACCATTGGGACCCAGTTTTATGCCCTGTGGGCGCTACAAGCGAAACAAATTAGCAAGCGTGAATTAAATCTTCGACATTGGTGCGCCGATTTGATCAGACACTTCAGCGAGAACTAATACAACTGCCGAGGTATGTTAGTGCTTCTCCTTGAATTGCAGGGGGCATTTTCAGGAGCTAGGCATTTCGAAGCGTGACTTTGCACTTTGAAGCGCATGCCGATGCTGGTCATTTTATTCAACAGATATCGTGCTGCGCCTTCGTCTTCGAAGATAAGGGCGATTTCCTCTGCGTACTCCGAATCGATACTGTTCCCACCAGCAACGTATTGAACACCGGGTTTATGAAAACCTTGCAGCGTTTGGCTCATTATTTCATCAGTAACGAAGTTGAACGAAAATGGAGGGAATGGACAACCTTGTCGGACTTTTTGTAGAGAAACTCCTGGGGAGCTCACCATACACACACATCCAGAATTATATGAATATAAGGACCGGTTTATGTTCACAAACTTCTGGGACGTGCTCTTTTGGGTAAGTGTGGTTATCAACATTGCTGCTCTCGTGCCAACGATTCGCGTACCACCGTTGGACGATGAGGAATCAGGGATGCCGAAAGCTCTGTTACAACGGGATTCGAAATAAGACCACTGTGGCTACCTCATTCTAATACGGCTGCGCATCAACCTACTGCGCAGCGGAACAGTCATGTGAAACAGAGCCGTGCGATTATGCCCCCACGTCTGAATAACGTCCGATTTCATCATGTGCCGGAGAAAGGTCAAATAGGGACACAGAAAGTTCACACCCACTCCATGGCCAAGGCACCCCGTACACAAGCGCACAGACGGCCATCTATGATCAACCGAGAACCAGTGTGGGCGTG
>NW_008751806.1:734467-760508 GCF_000715545.1 Opisthorchis viverrini
TATAGAAGTTTGTAATTGCGTTAATACACAGTTCCTTCAGGTCGTCTTCTTGTCTTCTGACTATAACCCAGTAGCGTCAGGGCAGGTGAAGAGATACAACACATTCACTGCGGGTAACCTTTTTGAAAATGGGTACTATTATACCCCGTTGGTCATGGTACACCCGTAGGGGCGTTTTCCGTCTGTTTGTGCGCCGAGCACCATCTCCGATCCAGCTAGAACTTGCTCGCACAGGGATCAATATACTTATTTGAAGTTTCACGTCTGAAAGAATCACAGTGTCCGTTTTGTTTGTTTGACCATTGGTATCTTGTTTGGCGTCCGAACTTTAACCACTCAGAGCTGTGTATATTGTATCGACCTTGTGTTGTATCTCTTCACCTGCCCTGACGCTACTGGGTTATAGTCAGAAGACAAGAAGACGACCTGAAGGAACTGTGTATTAACGCAATTACAAACTTCTATATATATGATTCACTTGTCACCGTATTTGACGGTCGATCCGCTGTCAACCAACCAGTGTGTCTCCCACACACCCACACCGGTCCTCGGGCGGTTGTTCCTTTGTCTCGATTGATCGTAGATGGCCGTCTGTGCGCTTGTGTACGGGATGCCTTGGCCATGGAGTGGGTGTGAACATTCTGTGTCCTTATTTGACCTTTCTCCGGCACATGATGAAATCGGACGTTATTCAGACGTGGGGGCATAATCGCACGGCTCTGTTCCACATGACTGTTCCGCTGATGCGCAGCCGTATTACCTTGAATTATCCAGACAGCCCGACAGAGCAGGTACAACTGCTCACTGAAATGCAATCCAACAAAATGTGGTCAGTCCTGGAGATAAGTGCAACTACTACGCCGCAGATTACTTCTATCATAGTTGCCATTTTAATAATTGATATTCTCACTCGCACATGTTTAGGGTTGTAAGTCTGAAGTAGGCGTACATTGAGAAACAAGCAGATTTATGAATTCATTCCTGGATTATGTCCCCCAAATTTTACGTTTTCGAATTTTTTTGCCTCTCTTCACATTCCTGGACTGGCACGCAGTGCGCGTGGGGACTTCATCAATTACCCGAAATTCATCCTCTTCACTTCGTCTAATTTTTAACGTTTTCGTTCGTCTATTGCCTTGTTGATCCTTTACTGTCGTGATTTTGAACAGTCAGATTATTTCGACGTCTACTTTTGACTTCACTGTTGTAGGAAAACCAAGTCGCACCACTTCGGAACGTGTTATCTATTGCCAAACTGACACACGTAGGGGTACGTAAGCACTGCGCAAACCAATAGGAAAACCGGGTCATGTGAAGGAAACACATTCATCTTCTGAATTGTCCGATCATGAGCAAATGTGACATAAATGTTGATTGGCTGACCGATCGGTAGATCAACTTAAGAAGTGCATGATAGAGCTGTATTTGGACACAAGCTGGGGGGTGGGGACAATGCGGGTCAACGTTTATTTGGGGTCTCTTCTGTCCTTAATATAACATTATTTGTTTCCCTGTTGATAATTGTTTTATGCAGTTAAATTTTTGATTGTCAAATCCCAAATTCATTGGCTTTCAACGGCACAGCCCGCTCACTTTGGATTTGATCACATACTTTAAACCGATCGGTTTCACAAATACATGGATTGTGTGCTTTGACAGTATTGCTTCCTGTGCGTAGTATTGAGGCGAGACATGTTTCTCCGACTCCGTGGCTCTCCGTGGCTCTAGTCTTACACAAATTTTTCCTATCTGTCTGCATAGACCTGGAATGGAAACTGGTCTACGTGAGCAGTGCATATAACGCTTCACTTGACCAGACCCTGGACTCGATTCTTGTTGGCCCCGTCCCTGTTGGTCGTCATCAGTTCCTGTTTGAGGTAAGTCGGCTTACTTACCATAACATGTTATTTACACTGCAGGCCGATCCTCCAGATCCGAAGAAAATACCCACTGAAGACATTGTTGGTGTGACTGTCGTGCTCATACAGGCTTTGTACCGCAATCAAGAGTTTATTCGTGTCGGGTACTATGTGAACAACGAGTACAAGAGAGAAGAGCTCCGTCTCGAGCCCCCGTCAGAACCCATTTTGGACGAGGTATGTGCTCCCTGTACAGTTTTCTGGTTTGTTCGGGGCACGCTGTATTTTCAAGGACTATGTGGTCCAACATTCATCGGTTCAACCGCTCAGCTCACTAAAAGAAGGCTCGGGGAGTCTTCGATAATCCATTAGCTTGAGCTGTTCAAGAGCATCGAGACAAGATCCGTATGCTCGTTTAGATTTTCAGTCGATATATTCCATTGTTCAAGGTACGATTTCACTAACCAGAAAGTCCAGGATTCCAACCCAACTCCGACATTTCGACTGCTCCTGTCTACTCTTGGACAGTCATGCAATACCTCAGCCCCAATGGTTGCATCGAAAGGCATGGCAGCTAGGCGCCGAAAGGACGTTACAGCTGAGTTATTGATTTGAAGATTTTCGCCTCGGTGGACATTTTTGCAGCGAATAGCTTATCGCACGCCAGTGATCCTGCGCACTGTCCGCCTAAGGAATGTTTGGTGGAACCTTTTACAGAGACCCGGAGGAGCTCAGCTCTGTATTTCTTTAACGGTACTAGAATGCGCATACTACAGTTTGCCTTTGTATTACCATCCTTTCATGAAGAGTGCAGTCATCATCCAATAATTTTGACAATGATAGCTAAACTCACCTCAAGGTTTGAACTGTGTTCATTTTGTGCTGACGATTGTCAGCGATAAATGAGGGTCGATCAAGCGCACCCGATCGATATCCTTAGGATTCCAGCCAATTTCATTTGTGTTCTTGGTTTCATTCGCTCAGATGCTTCAGCCAGGTTGGCCTTCTGAAGTACACAGTGCACTATTAAGTTAGGTCGCTCAGCGCTCCTACCCTTTTGGCCTGTAACAGATGTGCATCTTGAAGAAAGTGCGGATGCTGAGATACGCCCATGTTGTCCAAACCTACAACTGAAGTAACCAAAAGCAGGGCTGGATTCCAATCACGAACCTCGGTTGAGAGTTAGGGCGTCAATCCCGACGACTTTTGTAGTTGCAATAATCACTCAAAGTTCCGCAACTTTCCCCGACTATTTGTTCCCTACGTTCCCTCCGACTTTTCTTTCAGTCAATAAATTCATTTGCAGATGATGAAGAATCTACGTTCTTCATATCCGAAAACCATTGGTCCTCTAGGAGGGCATTCGTTTGGTGCACCACACAGCATGGTGCATACACCGAATTCATAGTCAGATACATCGCGCGTAGGGTGAATCAAAGGTTCCGCAGAACACCGCATTCACACCTCACATTATTTCGTTTTCAGGTAGCCGCAATGAATAAGCTGTGGAGTAAAAATTCCTTTTCACCAGGTAGCAAGTCTGAGCGATTTGTGGTGTTTCTACATGACATTTTGTGTACTTAGGAGTGCGGAATTCACTGGGTTTAAGCATGCATTTCAGGTGCTAGCTCTGGAAGTCATGATTTAGAATAAACGAGGATGCACACCAACGGCGGCCGTATATAATGGGTGTGGGGATGTCAGTACAAAAATGCAGAAAAGGAGCCCGGCGCAGACGATGTTGATTTCATAGGGGGCAAGGTAGCTCAGTAGTCAGAGCAGAACATCTGTGGTTCCAACCCGACCTCTGTGTCTCGACTTCCCCTGTCTAGGCCTGGGAAACCTGGCAGTATCCCAGCCCTCGTGCTTCGGGTGGCTGGCAGCTAGGCACTAAAATGGTGTTACAGATGAACGATTTTTTTATCACATAGTGAAGGCAAACTCAGCTAACGTGTGTCTAAGATCTGTGGTTTAATATCTGCCCTCCCCCAGTATTACTGACCGAATTTCATAAAAGTCGATTTCTTAAAAGGTTTGGAATTTTCTGTAAACCAACCACGCAGAGCACATAGAGTTTTTTTAACCCTTATTCGGTCATGGAACCATTCTCTGAAGAAAACTCAGTGATTTGACGTTGTAAACTTTGTGGGCAGGTCTCTGGATCTTAGGTGAATTGACCAGTGTCAGGTGAAGTGCGGTATCCATGTTGGACGTCGCGTAGTTACAAGGAAGTTCATGCAGTTACTCGTTGTGTAGACTTCTAATATGATCTGGATGTTTTCATAAAGGAAACTACTCACAACTCTGCTGAAAACCTTCGTTAGCTTAACCCTTATTCGGTCATGGAACCATTCTCTGAAGAAAACTCAGTGATTTGACGTTGTAAACTTTGTGGGCAGGTCTCTGGATCTTAGGTGAATTGACCAGTGTCAGGTGAAGTGCGGTATCCATGTTGGACGTCGCGTAGTTACAAGGAAGTTCATGCAGTTACTCGTTGTGTAGACTTCTAATGTGATCTGGATGTTTTCATAAAGGAAACTACTCACAACTCTGCTGAAAACTCTTCGTTAGCCCACGACCGGTTTCGCCCTTCTTGGGGCTCATCAGGTAGGCGCCGTCCCCGAGTTTCCGTCAACATTATGTTCTACTTGAACCCAAATAGGACTGTTTTCGCGAACTACACTCATCTGGAAATTAATTTGGTTTTCAAAAGAGCCTCAACTGTTTCGGATGTATTTCGTTGCATCATTTCAGGTGTGCACCGCAGTCAACATAATAAGTATGAAATGAGAACACAGTTTACTGAAAAAAAGAATTGACATGTGATTGTTGGGTCGCGTACGTGATTAGAACTGAACGACCATATCGACGAAAGATAGCCGACAACGTGTCGGTCACAGTCAAGACGTATCTGACCCTATCATATCTTTTCAAAATCAGTCGACCGGTGTCAGCCTGACATTTATAGAGTACCAGATACTACACGAACAGTCTGTCTGTTGGTCGGTTTTTCAGCTACAAACAATGTACCGAAGTACAATGATATCAGTCTTTTCGTTCACTGAGGTTAAGGAGAACAAGGGAATTCGAGCCACGTGTTGGAGGCAATGATCTAGCCAGTCCGTCGACGTTAAGTTGTTCTGTTTGTCTGCTATGACGGAGTATTAGAGCTACGGAATGAAGGTAATTGCTTTGATGCGGGATAGCCGTTTGCTGCTTGACATAGTCATATCTCTCATCGTTACTAACCATTGGTTTGTCTCTTCCTGGGGTCACCATCCGGCTAGACGGTAGTTACCAACACGACTCAGTCGACTCAGAAGGGCTTTCCGATTTCGTTGCCAAGCCATGGACTGACCACCCCTGGGCCGTGTGCATCCCATGCATGGCTAGGCAAAGAAGACCAGCGCTCTTCTGACAGCGTACCCTTCGGAGCACGGCCGGTTTATCTATTGAGGGTGATCTAGCATACCTCAGCATTACTGATACGATGTTTCCACCAGACCTGCGCAATGCTTCGGGTGTGTAGGTCTTCAAAAACACCAGTGCTTCGAAAATCTGCACTCTTTGGCCATTTCTGTGATCTATAAATTAGGATGAACCAAACGGCAGCATTGTACGCTCTACCCTGTACAACCAAGTTGATGTCACATTAGCGCCACAAATATCTGCGGTTGGAAAACGCTTCCCGGATCTTTGCAATTCAGAAAGTGATTTCGTCTCTCACCATCCACAGGAACTTATGCACTCGCTCAGATAGACAAGCTTATCTATCACATCGATTGATTTGTGTGCGGGCCGGAGTTTTGGGTTTGAGCCCTTTCAGTCTTGCAGTGACACTGCACTTTGCAGGTGTGAAGCTTTTACTTCGTATCAGCTATCGGTTTAGATTGATTTGCATTCCTAAGGGATATGACCGAAGAGAGGCAATATCATCAGTGTATGTCAGCGTGATCCAACACCCAAGAAGTATTTTGATCGGAAGGATGTCAGAGCCAGATGAAGAAGACTCAAGCGGCAGCACATCAACTACAGGGCCAAAGGGGAGGTTTGACGAAGGGCACCCTTTCCCGACACCACTGGATGTGGTGAACGCAGGATGTAATTTGCTCCCACAGATAAAGGACAAGAATTTGGAGAGAGGATACCCTTCATCGCCAGACACTGCCACAATTTTTGACCATCAACGGAGTCAAAAGCAGATGTGAGATGGAGAAATACGTCAATTGTTCATAGTTGAAGGTGGTGGTGTAGCTCCACTACTTGTCGCAAGGTGAAGATATGATGGATGCAACCCTGGCCAGGGCGAAACCTAATCTGACTCTTTTGGTGATCGTTCATCCTTCATAGGACGATGCCAGAAAGCGCCTTGGAAACTGGCCACTAGATTGATGTCCCGGTGGCTTTTGCACGATGTCCTTGTACCCTTTGGAGCATGCGAATTACCGTCGGCGCGCTCCCCAAAAGTCGAAAACTAGCCAAGTAGCCTGTCGGGTCATTTCAACACTGAAGCCATACCACCACGGCAAGGTGACATTCATAGGTCGGGTACTGTAAGAAATTGCACATTGCACAGCCAACGGACGGTTGCTTGGATTCCCTGACCTGGTTGCCATTGTAAAATGGAAACCTGCTTGTGTAGACAGAAGCAGTTGTTCGTCTCCTCATCCACCCTGACTGATACTTTGGAGACTGATTTACCGAATTCCACCCCCTTTTTCGCTAGATTGTATTTTCATTTCTTCTCTCTTATGTTGACTGGGGCACACTTCAAAAGAGGAGCAGCGAAATACATCCGAATTATTGTACAAACCTGCAGTGCTGTATGACTTTTCAAGTTTGCTACGGAAAGCTGTTGCCTTACACTGAAACCGGAGGATCTATAAAAATCGTTCAGCTGTAACACCCTTCCGGTGCCTAGCTGCCATGCTACCCGAAGGAAGCACGAGGGCTGGGATACTGCCAGGTTGCCCAAGCCTAGACAGAGGAAGTCGAGACACAGAGGTCATGTTCGAACCACGGACCTTCCGGTCAGTCAATTCGCATTCTTACCACTTGAGCCATCTCGGCCCCTCTGGGGGATCTACCGGAAGTTAGTGTGTATTTATCTAATCCGAATCTCATATGATAGTTTACTTCCGACGTGGTCTTATAAACTAACTGTCTAGTTGTGATGTTCTTTTTAGCTCCACTGTTTGTGTATATTAGACGAAGCCGTTGATTCTCCGTTTTGATGGGCTGTAAGTAATCGTTTTTGACTGCGTTACACCGTCAACTCTTAGTTCATTGCAGCCCCATAGCCTACACATCAAGTGACATACAGAACAGACTGGACAAATCTGAGCGGATTTTTCGTATGTGCGAATAACAAGGTTAGACATTTCTGCACACGAATGTGGTTTCGACAAAACACTCAACTTAATCCAGCTGAATCTCTCGTTTATGGTGGTTCGTTTCAACAGAATGTACTGCAGTAGGCCGCCTTAGGCTTCAATCGGTACCATATTCGAGATGCCGCAATATATTGCCGAAGCATGACGCACTGTCGAAGAGTTTTCAGCAACCTTATGGTTAGGGTGTTACGTTTAGATCAGAATGTTCAGGCAACAAGAAAACAAGGTGCCAACAGGAGACGAGACGATGTCACAATAAGCACGCATGGCTTCGATGTAATTTGGTCTACTTCGTCTCATTAAAATTTTTAACCAGTGTAAATGTCAAGAAATCATGCTGCACCATCAGCTGTGGTGGCTCGGTCACCTGGAACCTATTCCAAATCGCCGTAAAGTATCCTTTTCCCTGCCTTTTTCAGAAGGACGCTGACTGCCTGCTGGTCAATGTGTGAATTCGCAGAAGGGTTCAGAACAGAGTACAAAAGGCCTGAATGTTGTTATGCGTTGTTATGCCTGGCTAGAAGCGTTGCGAGTGATGATGACTAACCGGTTTTGGTGGTATTCGTGCTGCCAGTTTCCATCTAGATTGTCTGATTATACTTTGGGAATGAACACCACTTCCAGGGAGGTGGCAATTTACTTTGCGGTTGTTCTGTAGTAAGGTGTTATTCTCCAGAATGATGACGATCAAGCAACTCGCCTCGGCGAATTGCTCAAGTACCCTATTTCCGACAGTGGTTTAGCCATTGTCTTCTTTTTTCTCAACGGTTTAGCGAATTCGTTTTTCTGTTTACGTTCCAAACACATCGCCCAAACGTTTATTCCTTTTTTCTAAGAATCTGGTTTTTCCTGTCGCTCCGCGAACGTTAACCCCGACTCTTCTTCGGACCACATGTGACCTTGGTCATTGTGTCTGTGACTTTTCATTGTACTTTAAGGCCTTGGGACGGGATGCACTAGCCCGGCATAACTGTTGGATAACTTCTTTTGTTTTGTTTTCGAATTGATTTGCTGCATTCGCGTACAGTAGTCGTAGACTTATGTGCACTACTCGTGTGGGCTTGATTGATTGCTTCACTCTAAACGATCATTCACTGCCTCCACTTTCGGTAGTTGTANTTTCCCTCTTGTCTAGCTCGAACGGCACATCATCGCTAGTGATCCCCGGGTCACTCGGTTTCCTATTGACTGGGGTGACGGATTGTTGGACGGGTGTCCGGAGCCGGTTCAAGTCGAAGAAGAGGAACCTGAGCAACAGCGTACCCTCATAGAAGAGGAGGAGGAGGAGGAAGAGGAACCTGCTGCTGAACTGTCCGATGCCGCCGGCGAGGACGGACACCTACAGATGGAAGAACCGGCAGAGGAGCCCAGCGAAAATTTGCCCATCAGCAATGGTGAAGAACACGGTAGCAGTGCAATAGCGGAGAAGATCTCGGCAACAGCCGCATGTCAGCAAAACAGCAACAGCGGTGTTACTGCCGGCCTACCGTTACATCAGGTTCAGTCGGCAGCAATATCAATGAATGGAATTTGAACTTGTCTAGGAATCGTGAGCCAAAATATTTCCATTCATGGCACTTTACGACTACGCATTTTTGTTTCATCTGTCATCATCATCTGTCCCATCCGCCAGATTGTTCCCTTTTGTACGACCAGTTTGTAATGTCTCTTATACATGTATAGACAACATATCTGACCATCTGGAACTTCTCGAGTTCAGTTCGGTTAAGCACGTTAAAGTATCCGCACATGACAATAGAGGCGCATGAACAGAAATCCCTCTGTAAGTACCCCCTTCATGAGGAGAACGCGTCCGATTCCCTCAAGATGCCAGCTCGCTTTAGCTACCTTGCCATTTTCATTAAAGCTTCTTTTGAACACACCATCTTGTTGAAGATCTTGTGGATCCTTATAATGACAGAACAATATTTCCAGACAGTGAAATATCAGACAAGACCAATGGGATCTACCGGTAAAATAAAGTATCTATTCGAAGCCACGATTGGTCACGCTGGTGGCTTCAACTGCATGGGAGATTCGCCTTCATGAGTTCGTCAGTGTAACGCCTAAGTCTTCATTTCTGTTGACCAAGCGGATGAACTGCTTAAAGCGTTCCGAGTTGCCTACCGGTTCTTGTTTTAATCGCATCGAGAGGGGCGAGGTGACTCAGTTGTTACAGCGTGAATTTACTGACCGGAAGGCCTGTGGTTCCAACCCGACCTGTGTATTTAGACTTCTCCTGTCTAGGTTTGGGCAACCTGGCAGTATCCCAGCCCTCGTGCTTCCTTCGCGTGGCATTTCAGCTAGGCACCGAAAGGGTGCTACAACTGAACGATCGGATCGATCGATACAGCAAGTGTCTTGGAAGTTGAAAACACCCTTCCGCGTAAAACTTTAGGTTTCAAATTGGTGTATCCAAGAATATCTCGAAGCAACTTCAGAGGCAATCACAACCCACATCGCCAGCCACGTTGGTTGCCTGTTATCAGATTCAGAGCAAGCATCTTATTATTCTAGCATGAGGTTACCGTGGTCACATGTGTGACTACATGATGTAACATATGGCCCCTTAACAATGGAAAGGTGTTTAGATGGGACAACCCTGATTGCTAGACACTTCGAAAGACGGTCACGAAGTCTTAAGTAGACGCTACTCAAGCACATTTCAGGAGCATGTGCATGTCCAATGTACAAGGGGTTGGGGAACACCCCGGTTTTGTTCTGACTCTCGGTGGCACAGGTTAATGCTTAGGAGTATCAGAAATCTTACATATACCATGCCGCTGTTTGCCCCGTATTTTCCTTAACTATTCTGTGGAACTATTCAGGGGGAATATAAAGTCGGTTTGCCTAACAAAATAGTGAATCGCGTTTATTTAGGATACCTGGTTGAGGTCATTCTTCGACTTGATGGCACTGCACTGTACCTAAGGAGGCAAAAGCTTTCGTTTCTCGTTTGTTGCAGTTGATAACTGTCCACCTGTTTGTTTGGGGAAAGAAAATCGAAAACACCCATTAGTTAGTCGACGGATTAGATGTTTCTCGCCAGTGCCAATCACCTCGGTGGACGTGTTCGGTTTAATGTGAAGGGCGATGACCAGGTCCGTTCAGGTTGTGGCGGTCACAGTCTGTATCAGGAAGCATTCCTGTCCGGCTAGTCGATCCACGACGCATATGCTTCTCTCCCAAGTGACTGAAGACGAGGCCTTCGTTAATCCTTCACTGTTCGCAAACGACTACCCGCAGAGGCTCATCAGTCTTCACAGTAAACGGAACACGCCCTCTGACACCGCCTCGACGAAATGAGTCATACCATTCATAGCGTTCAAGGACATCAGGTTGCTAAAACCGGAAGATAAAACTTATAACTGTTTCAGCTTGAACGCCTCCTGCTACATTACGCGTGGTCTCTGAGGTATTTCATTTCCGACCAAGTCCCAGAGTATCCCACACCAACTTACCACACATAACATCTATAAACTCACTCGCATTTGCAGTGAAAAACGCGTAAGTAGAACGAGCCTTATAAAAACGACATAACTTGGGGTCAAGCGCGACACGCATGAAACTCCATACTTTAGTGTAGTGTAATGAGACCTATGACCCTCTTGCTGAAACTTCGCGCTAGGAGCTTAACAGTCGAACCTGTTTCCATTAACATTGTGCTGGAAATGTGGTCGTGCGCTTTCTTCCTGCTCACGGACCTGCATTCTGTGTGAGCACAAACTAGGAAATTCTGGATGACTCAATGAGGGTGGCATGATATATTGAAGTAAAGTGTACCCAGATTCATTCCATGCTACTTTGAGACACTCATCAAGACCAAAAAAATATTTTTTTTTCCGACGAAAACTCTGTGATGGCGCTGTTGTGTAAACTTGGTCTTCTGGCCAGTTCAGCACGGTTCACACTATTAACGCTTTTACTTGAGAAGTCCTCCCCTTATCCTGGATAATGTACCATATTCAATCCACATCAAATGTCGGAGATCCTTCTCTTCAAGGGTCCCTAACACTCCAGCTTCTCAGTAGTGCATATTCTTACTAAAGCAGTGGTTTGTATCCCGGACCTCCTACACGCAAGGCAAATATGTTGCCGGTACCTGAGTGCGGGCTCTGTGTAACGGAATTATCACGTCTGAAAAGACGGTTTTCATACTTGAGCCGAAGTGACTGGTCCGTCCTAGTGGCTGTCTTAGTTTTATTGACGGGTTGACTCACGTATCAGGGCTTCCAGTCCTGATAACACTATGGACGTTCGAAAACTTCTGAGAAATTCCTTTTGATTACTTTTGAATAAATGCAGAGGTTTATAGAGGCTGGCCTCATGCACCCATTTTAGCCATAGTACCGCGGAAGACAGATTGTTAGCTAGTTACCGCTTACTCATAACATGTAAGTAGTATGTGCAACTAAAAGTCGTGCCGGACGCAGCGGTCCAGTGAATTATTTGTAAAGTAACGGAACTAAAAGGTTTTATTCAAACCATCGTGAAACTACGGAGCAGGGCTCGACTTTTGTAAGTAAACAAAATACGGAGGATATATGCTGAAATGATCGATCCAATCCAGATTGAATATTGGACTGATGCGGCCGTTTTTCGATTAATGGGAAAGCAGCCTGTGGTTCACAGGATAGCTATAATGTACTTCATCAACTATTCACCTCTCGAAAATCGTGCGTCATCATCCAAACAGCTTCCTTACTTGAGAATTAATAGGAAGGAGTCAGAGCGTAAAAAGTTGGATCAGCCCGTAAGATGCGCCTATTGCGCTCGATCGATCAAATTTTACTAACGATTATTCTGATCCCTTTCTGGAGAACTGGATTTTACTGTAGATCAAGTCAGTGTGTGATGAAAGCCGAGGGGCATTGTATAGCTGCTTCTTCTTGAGGATTCCTCAGCCGAAGAGCCAGGGAATACGTGGATTTATTATATGAATCGCTTGATTGTAGTAGGGTGATTATTACCGTACCCTGTATGCATGTGAGTTAATTTTCCTGCATATCAGCCACTCATCACTGAATGGTTTAGTCTTGAACTAGGGGCCGGAGGTCACGTGTCCGAATGTGCCTGAATATTCGAGAGATGCGTGGTGCTGGTGAATGCCAATAAAGATGAAACCGATACACAGAGCTTGTGAGCAATTCAGCGTAGGCTGAAGTCACTTGATTGCTGTTAACAGTTGACTTTTGTCAAAACCTCATGAACCGAGATTTTGTCGCAGGTCAGTGTTTACATTCCCTCTCTCTTAGTGACATATGCACATCTAAGAAGCAAACTACAATTACTCGAAAACCTCGGTAGAATTTTAATCTCAGACCATATGAACTGTGCTTTTTTCTGTAGGAGCTTAACCTGCATACTTGTAACTACCCTGACTCTGTATTTGTAATAACTGCGACAGATTTTAGTGATTACTATTAGGAGGGCAAGCTCCGAACATAACGGGACTACATAACAGCCAATAACCGTTTTCGTCGAGACAGATTTCATTAGTTGTTCTTCACTCGCCCTTGACAGATGAGTTGTATTCTTAGTATCCTTTTTTTGATCCGCTTGTATGCGACAGTGACCAATAGATCAGCTGGTTCGGACGTTCATTGACTTTTTCTGGTTTGGTCAAGCGCACTAGGTGATCAGGCGGCTATCCAGACCGGGGTTCACCGTAAAAAGAAGACTGTGGTTCACAACAATTACCCGTTCCACATTACATGAAAAGGGCATTCATATTGGTTTTCTTGTGAAGTGGATTTGAAGTAATGTTTGAAGTAATGCGGAACGAATTGCATTTGTCACCGATGTGTTTAACCATCAAATCTAAACATTCGGTCTGAATAGAACTATTGACTTTCATCGCCTGACCGGTCTCACTGACTGCATGGTGTTCCATTAGCCATGAATTTACTTAATATATACTACTTGCTGATGATGAGTAAGCAGTTTCACGCTTGGAATGCAGCATGTTCAGCTGCGTAACCACCATCAATGCACTCAACCGACGTTTTGTACAAACGACATTACAAGGGCTGTCTCCAGTCGCGAGTAAACAAACAGAACTTTTTCAGTAAGTTGTAAATGTCCATTGCACTATCTGACTGTGAAGTCAACGAACGGAACATGGTCGTCGGATTCCGCGGCCCAGGTCAAAAACCACTTGAATCAAATCCGAAAACATTTCGTTTATTTTCCGGTAGCAATATGCGTTCATCCAGTCTGTACCAGTGGAGTACCGTTAACACACTTGTCTAACGTACAAGAGGTCTGGGTTGCAAATCGAAGTATTGTCGAGGATAAGCGGTACCAATGTTTGTAACTTGAGTTCAAGGCCGTTGGTGGAGATTGTCCGTAATACTCTAGTTGTTACGGTAGCAGGACCATTCGTAGCATTGAACACGGACCTAGTTATTACTCAGGCTGTTTGAAGGGAATGCAAAGGAAGGTCTGACCGTTTCTGTTACTTTTATTTTGACTACTTTCTACAGATCAAGTGAGCCTTTTTCCTTCGAGTTATTTTTACTAACACTCGTTTCCTTCCTCGATTGCCATCAGAATAAATTTTTCGAGCTCTTAAAGCGAAACAGCGGTACAGAAAGAACGTTCATTTTTAATTTGGATTTTGCATTTTTGGGATTGTGTACTGTTATATCTGCTGATTCGCCGGGCTGTGGTATCTGCTGCTGATCCGCTCCAGTGCCTAGTGTCGGAGAGAAAAAGACTCACGGAAGGGAGCACAGTAGCTATATTCCAACAAAGTGGTTGCGAGAGCGCGAGTGCGAAAAGTACAACGGCCTCAAGCTTTTTATTGGAAGGACACTGTCTGAACTTGGTCCAATGCTGACGCACGCGGTCTGGCTTTAGTACGAGGTAGCGACGTGCTGCATATTGCGGAGGCGTTGTCTGTCCTTGATCAACGCTGACTCGCGCTGTCTGGGTTTGATGCAACGCTGTGACGTGCTGCATATTGAGGGGGCGTTGTCTGTCTGGTCAGCATCTGGCGGACCTGAGTCTCCGCAGATTCCGGGCATTCAGTGGTTCCTTTCAGGAAGCTGACCTTCCTGATGTGTACCAAATGCGATAAGACCATTCCAAGACGTTCAAATTACGTACTCCTTGGAGTAAGTGAATATCTGTCGTCTGACGGCAGCATACAACGGGCTACATAGCCCAGACAAGTAAGAGCTAAATCTGTAATGTAGTGTGCCTTGCATAATTTTGAACACAGCTCAGCGGTTACTCGTGTAGTTTTCGATTAAGGCATCATGTAAAAGAACTGGCTTTAAAGTTAGAGCTGGCAGTTGATCACCTAACCGTTGCTCTGTTCACCGAGCATGGAAACTGACTGGCACACCGAGCAGTTAGCTTGTCCATAACGCATAAATTCTAAGGCCCGACACCAGACACAGTACAGATACAGTACAGTCACCTCACCTTATCGCCACAGATTAAGTTATACAGCAAGTGCGAGCGAATCAACTGACCGGAGCAATGTTAACATGTCAAGGTTAGCTGTCAGATAGCAGAAAAGTTTTAAAACCAGTTATGTGACCGTCCATTTTGCATATTACCTAAATTCTGATGTTGGCGGGGACGTTGTGACGCAGGTGAACAAGCGGATGTCAGTGAGTGAATCACCTGACGCTATTGGTGGTTGATGAGATGGCTGTTGATCTGCTTGCCGAGCTTGGCAACTGGTTTGCAAACGTTTTGTTCACAGTCGAGGGGATATCGTCAGTGCACAGTGGGTGCTGCTACCGTATCTAGCTGCGTTTATATAGTTTTTGAAGAGTACCAAATATTCTGTCATGTGACTGGCTAATTAGGGCATACCTTGTAATATTACCCGCCCGATCACAATTTGCCCTGCATTGTGCTCTGTATGTTTCGTATTGCATTGGTTGTTTGAGCAGCTGGTTTGTGGTGTTTCAGACGCGTTTGTGACTGGTCCGTTCCCGGTTTGCGTTGCGCATGGTCTTGCTTCCTTGAATTTGGTTGGTTGTATCACAACCAACCTCAGTCTGATTGGTCCGTTCCGTATCGTAGTATCAGCTTGAGTTTGATCAGCCGCTTGTAGTCCCCTGCTTGATGTAGCTTTTGTTCTTCTTCTTCTACTCTTCTTTTTGACCGATTTGGTTGTAATTGGATGGTAAATTTCTAAGTTGTTCTTCATCCCTCTCTAATTTGTGGGTTCGGTGGTAGTCCGGGAAAGTGGATTGTTCTCATCGATTGTGTTGTTTTGGTTTGTCTGCTTTTTCTGCACTGGTTCACTCTGGTTTGTTGCGCGGTTTTGTGTTCTATAGTTCCGTAGCTCTTTTGTTTTCAGTGGTCGATACACTGAATCGCTTTCGATGCTTTTGTTGAAGACTTTTCAGTCAAGTGCTATACTTTCATGAATTCACGTTATTTCTTTGTTATCGCTTGAGCCAGTATGTGAACGGTGCTCCTGTAGGATTGGTGTCTATCATGACCTTCGTGCACGGAGATGACGGGATCTCTGATACAGACCACAACGCAACGCAAATCGCGATCGGGCCATTATTAATACAAGTTGATCACATGAGAGGATATTTGATACTCTTCAAAAACTATGTAAACACGCTTAGCTACGATGGAAGCGCCCATTCAATTGTACACTGACGCTGTCTACTCGACTTTGGACGAAACGTTTACAAGTCGGTTGCTAAGCTCGGCGAGCGGATCAACAGCCATCTAATCAACCACCAGTAAACATTTTCGAGTTCCCAATATTTCGACACGTTGACATGACGCTATTGATTAATCAGTGCAGCTATGATTGGTTGAGTGACACGCAGACCATCATGTACAAGGGTTGACCACAGTTGTGTAGTATGCATCTATCGGAAGGGCAGAACCAATTTTATGTTTGTGCTCGAACCCGTGTATCACCTATGGAACTTGGCTTTTTGAATAGTTTGGTTGATGGTCAGGGGAACGACAGTACTTTTCGTTTGGTTGTACATAAAATGTGCTTCAGCACGAAGCGGTGGTAGAAATAAGTTGGTTGAGCCGCAGCAGTTACTCCGACATTTTCGCTCCTGCAATTGAAAGACGTAAAACAGTCCGCTGCTTGAAGCACACATGCTGTTTGTGAATCTCCTTATCCGAGTGGAAATCATGAGTTATTTTCTGGTCGAAATACACAAACATAAACAGACCTTATTCTGGAAGTAACTACGGAAAAGAGGAAACGTCTGTTCAGAAATGTGGCAAACGTTACAGTAAGCATAGAGTGGGGAATATCTGACAGAATAACTGAAACCTACGTTTGGTCACACTGGCGTTTTCCTTCGAGATTTCTCAAAGATTTCTCCCGCAGATCAAAGCTGGAAAGATGTCGTTCTTCTTGGAATTTGTCTCAACTTTTTTTTGCCTCAATCTGGCTTTAGTGGGATGACCAGCTATCTATGAGCAAACAAACCCGTACACATTTTGTCGGGTTACTTAATTGTCTTTTGTAGCATAGATGTTTCTTGCTGACGGAATCGATGGTTTTATGCGACATTTGGACGAGATGGAAAGTTACCCAGTGAAATACAAGAGGTGCAATAAAAAACGAGCTTCTCACATCGTGACAAGCAACTGCCATTCTCCCAACGGGTCGTGCCAAATTACATTACTGGTAATTATACTTGAGGGCCCCTTGAGATGGGCGGGGTGATTTTAGTCGGTGATCCGGGAATATCCTCCCCTAATTCGGGGCGAATGAAATCGAAAATATTGAGCGTTCTGTGGAACAATTGGACCGGTTGGATTACGGTTTAATGTGACCAGTTCAATTTCCACAAAGATGATTACCTGCTGTGCCTACACGTTGGACAATAAATCTCGGTTCAAAATAAGTTCAAAGCATTCTGAATTTTCCATCCTGACGATCTGGTTACACCTCACTTGACCTTATTCTTATGACCACCAGCGACATTTGGTACTCTCCTTCTCGGCGCTGCCACATAGACTGACCACGCTTGTTGTCATGGCTGATACCTCGAAATCTTTCCACGGGCTATGAAATCTCAATATTCTCAAGTCAATACAAGTCAGATGAAGCTTGATGTTTTTCAAGATGTATTCTCAGCACATGCAAGAAGGTCAAGCATGTCACGTGTGCCTTTCCTACGAAAAGTCATCAGCCGATCAGTAAGTTAATTCCGAATCACGTGAGGTTAAAAGAGCGACCAAAATGATTCGTCCTTTAATTTTCTAGAGAGTAAATTAATCGAACTATACTGGATGGAAAGAGCGGTGCTCAGCGTCAGATGGAAAGTCGTGGGAGCCTGGCCAGAGGCTTGTGAGGTGAGCATTGCCTATGATTCCCCACGAAGATGAAACAACCAAGCAGTGGTTTTGACTTTTCAGCGTAAATCGGCTCCACTTTCGGGAACAGATCGCAGTGGAAACGCCAAAATATCAACTCACGTCCTGGTCATCCATAAGCTGTGCTAAACTCTGCAATAATTTGCAGTTATATACAGCTGTGAGTACTTTTTCGTGAAGAACTTTCACAATTAAGTTTCCGGTCAGCTTTTGGATTTCAACTGAGCGACAGCCAGAACCGCTGTGTGGATGAACGCAAGAGACTGCGGTCACTAGTCGGTCACTGCTGGAAGGGTCTCCAGATATCACCGATGCGGGACCAGGTTTTTTTTTTAAAATTCCTTCTGCCATTATTATCATGCTGTGTTTGCGAGTTAAGCAAGTGGTAGGATACCGGACCTCACTGGACAAAGAATTCAGCTGAGTAAAGACCTAGAGTTTTGCAGACTGATGAAAAAATATCGTATTAATGGTCCAATTTTCTTGTTCATCGATCGGTAGAGTGAAATTTTTTTCAAACAAGAACCCTCCTCCATGCACAGAACAGTAAGAACGACACTGTTATGCGAGGTAAATTCGTTTCCTGTACTCTAGGGTATCCTAGCTGTTTTAGGGGACTTACCTCTTACGGAACGAATGTTCCCACTAAGCTGATCAGTTATTCTTCTAGAGGATAACTGTACGGTTTCAAATAAAATCAAATATAGACGTGAGTCTTTGTGTATTCAGTTGCTGACAGGACAGTATGCCGAAAGGTTCGCAGCTGGGTAACACATATTGGTTTTTGGTCTGTTCGCTGAACTAGTCAGATGGCTTGCGAACGGTTCATTAACTATCGATGGAACATTATCTGTGCTCACATATTGGTGCGGCCTTCTAAAGTTTGACCAAACTTAGTGAACAGATCAGTGGACTCCGAACAGTGGGGGTAACAGTTGCTACTCAGCAGACAGACGGCAAACTATTCTTGATCAGTCAGGAATCGTTGTATGATTGATCCTCAGTCATCGAGGGTGACCTGACAGTCGTAAAAGCTGTAGAATCTTATCGGATCTCTTTAGGTCTACCTCTCTTGGCAAGGCTTTTGGGATAAGACCACACTTTCAACTTACAGATCCCCGAGTGTCTGTGAACAGAGTAGCAGGAAAATTTGGGAATCATTGCTCTGATGTTGGGCCTTTTTACAAGACGGCTTCCCAATGACAGCGTCCGAGAGCCACATGTCTTGTTTATTAGAATTGGCTTCCAGCCATATCGGGCAGTATCTATTCTATGAACGCATCAAGGACCTAATTTGTGGTGATCGATCGGCAAAATACACTTCGCAGGAATAAAAGGCTACCTATCCAGGTGAAACAAGTTCACAGTACGAAAAATTCACTGGGCGAACAGAAAAAGAAACAATATTTTAATGTTTTATCAGCCACAACTTCTGCCGCAACAAGGCAAGTTTCTGGCCCAACTTAGAGTTCCAACGTGAAAACCAGAAAATTCATTGAAATTAAGGCAAGCCCATAGCCAAATCGATGTGAAAATAGTGCAGAAATTTTGAACTGCGAAGTAGCTATTAGGAGTTTTATACATCCGGTCGAAAAAACGGTGAAATTAGGAATAAAGGCGTATTGATTGATGCTACCAAGGGAAGAGCAGGATGCAAGCACATTTGTCCACAACTGTCGGTGCGCGTTATTATAGTGAGAAATGGGCGAGCAGGAACGAATTAGCCTGTCTTCCACACACAGCCGGAGAAAACAGTGCATCTGAAGTAGAAAAATAGTATAGCAGAGGATTTCAATCACGAAGAACTTTGTACTACTACATTTGTGGAGTTAAGGACACACTTGGCAGTTACGTTCAGTAGACGCAATACCAACCTAGTCTATATAAAGGAAACTACTCACATGGTTGCTGAAAACTCCTCGACAGCCCACAACCGGTTTCACCCTTCTTGGGGCTCATCAGGTAGGCGCAGTCCCCGAGTTTCCGTCAATCCTATGTTCTACTTGAACCCCAATTGGACTGTTTTTGAGAACTACACTCATTTGCAAATCAATTTGGTTTTCACGAGAGACTCAACTGAATCCCTCGTTTATGATATTCTACCACTGAATGTGCTGCACACAGGCCGCCGCATGTTTCAGTTGGCACGGTATTCGAGATATCGCAGTACCTAGAATGATTCTTGTTGGAAATTCAGCGGTAGTATCTTACGTTGTATTAATTCGAAGTCAAATTTTACAGAACCGAAGTGAAATGGCATAAATTAGTTGTTTTCTTCTCCGAGTGAGGTACGGGGCTAATAAATTTATACTTTAACATACTAAGCTGTTACTAAGGCGTTATTTTCCAAAAAATATAAGTGCAGGCAACATCAATAACCATAACAACAGAAGAATTTGAAAAAAAGAAGTAATCCAATGAAATCAGGTCGCTGAAATTTCCGTCAGTTTTGGCAGATGAAAATAGAGAACCTACGATAGATTCTTTTATGAAAATATACTGCGATATCTCGAATATCGTGCCAACTGAAACATGAGGCAGCCTGCGTGCAGCAGATTCAGTTGTATAATATCATAAATGAGAGATTCAGTTGAGTCTCTCGTGAAAACCAAATTGATTTGCAAATGAGTGTATTTATCGAAAACCTAGTCTACACTTTTCATAGCGAGACTTCCTTATCCGATGCATGAGCCGATTGATATCGGTGGTCAGGAATTCCACACGGACCAAATGTACAAAAGTTATGATTGCTCTTTTGAATAGTACCTGACTCACCAGCTAATCGTCTCCGTCGTCGTCATCAATGCCGCTGTCGCCGCCGCCATCGTCGTCACCGTCGCCGTCCCCGTCACCGTTGTCGTCGTCGTCTTCGTCGTCGCCGTCGTCGTCGCCGTCGTCGCTGTCGTCGTCGTCTAGGCTACAAAACATTGTGCTTTGTGTGGTAAACAGTGCTGTGTATTGTGAAGGGAGGGAAAAAGAGAGAACAAAACGGGGTTTTAGCACCTTTGAATAGTTGAAAGATAATCTTTCGCTCAAACTAGCTTATAACCAGGTGCATTATTATCAAAAGACCACGAAGGTTTCCGCGGCACTGACATGGAGGCCCAATCTTCGCCTGAAAAGCAGTATTTCTCATCCTTATCTGGTCACAGACAATAGTAGTGCGACTGCTTACAAGGTAGTCGCGATTAGCATGATTTGACCTTGAGCGCAGAAACGTTCTTTTGTTTAACCAGCCCGTCTTTCGGAAATAGGTTAGCTTGGGAAAGTTAGGTAAGTAGCTTATTGTTTAGGCGAGAACATGTAACTGTGCTACGACCATAGAACAGTGTGTGAATGCAAACAACCCTACCGTGTTTCCTGTTCCTTTGGAAAGAAATAAAAAGAGTTATGTTTATGCTGTTATGATTAGGACATGGCCAGCCCGAAGCGGTCTCAAATATCGATCTGCATTTGTAGCTTTGTGAGAGCTCGTCTTGTTGCATTTCATTGATTTCTTGGGCTGTCAACTACTGTATCTTCTGTGAGATTTGTGTTTGGCGCTTTACCTTCTTTACAGGTCTAACCATTGTTTGTAGGAGTTATGGAATCCACGCTCGTATCACTCTCGTTTAAGCCATCCTCTCCTTGTCATTTATTTGAGTCCACAGCGAAAGTGGGAGTTTCACTTTAATAGGGGCTCGGCAACAGCTCACATCCTTCAACGTAACGGGGTTCGAATTCTGAACACCCAACTTACGAGGCTGGCATGTTTCCGTTGCTTCACGCCTGCACCCTAGACGCACAGGAATCATCCGAAGAGCGTGTTCATGGAGTTTAACTGGTTTGCCCGACGCTTGTTTAGACCTGAGCTGCTAGAGCAGTGATAGTACGCCCACATCGCATGTCATAAATTTGAGGACAAGGATATGCACTACCGACGAGGTCTAGTAAGAAAGAATCTCGAGTTCGGTACTTCTCCGTGGGACGCGGGCTCATCACTATAATTGTTTTATGATAGAAGGACGACTCATTGTACGAGAGTGATTTGAGTTTGTGCATTTCGTACTGTTTGACAGGAGAAGTGGTCAGCTGAGAAGTGATCAGCTTTGGGGTGTATCCAACAAGTATTATTGATTTACGGTCCGTATCAAAACTATTCTTTGCCAGACGAACCCTTTAAATGTTGTCCTTAATTACGGGAGAAATCGAACACCTACCCACCATATACTTCCAAGCCTGCAAGCAGTCAGGAGAGCCATCAGAACGGTTTTTTAATCACCAGAGATTTACCATTTTAAAACTTCCGACCTTAATGGCAGCTAATTGATATTCGCACCAGACACTCGTTCACCAAATCCATCGATCTCATGATCTTCTGCTCAGAGATCCATCAAGATATATCACCGCCCCCAGAAGTGGTTTTCCTCCTTCCTGTTAGCATTCTAAGCCATTCTTGGTCAGACGATCGTTGCGTAGGCTCTAGTATGAGAGTAAATCAGAATCGTACAGGAGGGAAATAGTGTTTCTTTTTGGAAAGGAAGGGAATAAACCTCACAGATTCACTCCAGACCATAAGAAAGAAGCGCAGGTTGAAGATCCTGCTGTTAGTATGCACCAGTCAGTTCATCTCTACCTTCCCGATATTCTGATCTTGCTCTATTCTCGGTTCCAAATGCATTTAAAGGCAGTACGGAATCTCTGAACTGTTGGTAAAAACAAGGTAAGCAGTTTAAATTTACCGCCATCGTCGTCACCGTCGCCGTCCCCGTCGCCGTTGCCATCGTCGTCACCGTCGCCATCGCCATCGTCGTCACCGTCGCCGTTATCGTCGTCGTCGCCGTCGTCGTCGCCGTCGTCGCTGTCGCGTCTGTCTAGGCTACAAAACATTGTGCTTTGTGTGGTAAACAGTGCTGTGTATTGTGAAGGGAGGGAAAAAGAGAGAACAAAACTTTTAGCACCTCGTCGCCGTCGTCGCTGTCGTCGTCGTCTAGGCTACAAAACATTGTGCTTTGTGTGGTAAACAGTGCTGTGTATTGTGAAGGGAGGGAAAAAGAGAGAACAAAACGGGGTTTTAGCACCTTTGAATAGTTGAAAGATAATCTTTCGCTCAAACTAGCTTATAACCAGGTGCATTATTATCAAAAGACCACGAAGGTTTCCGCGGCACTGACATGGAGGCCCAATCTTCGCCTGAAAAGCAGTATTTCTCATCCTTATCTGGTCACAGACAATAGTAGTGCGACTGCTTACAAGGTAGTCGCGATTAGCATGATTTGACCTTGAGCGCAGAAACGTTCTTTTGTTTAACCAGCCCGTCTTTCGGAAATAGGTTAGCTTGGGAAAGTTAGGTAAGTAGCTTATTGTTTAGGCGAGAACATGTAACTGTGCTACGACCATAGAACAGTGTGTGAATGCAAACAACCCTACCGTGTTTCCTGTTCCTTTGGAAAGAAATAAAAAGAGTTATGTTTATGCTGTTATGATTAGGACATGGCCAGCCCGAAGCGGTCTCAAATATCGATCTGCATTTGTAGCTTTGTGAGAGCTCGTCTTGTTGCATTTCATTGATTTCTTGGGCTGTCAACTACTGTATCTTCTGTGAGATTTGTGTTTGGCGCTTTACCTTCTTTACAGGTCTAACCATTGTTTGTAGGAGTTATGGAATCCACGCTCGTATCACTCTCGTTTAAGCCATCCTCTCCTTGTCATTTATTTGAGTCCACAGCGAAAGTGGGAGTTTCACTTTAATAGGGGCTCGGCAACAGCTCACATCCTTCAACGTAACGGGGTTCGAATTCTGAACACCCAACTTACGAGGCTGGCATGTTTCCGTTGCTTCACGCCTGCACCCTAGACGCACAGGAATCATCCGAAGAGCGTGTTCATGGAGTTTAACTGGTTTGCCCGACGCTTGTTTAGACCTGAGCTGCTAGAGCAGTGATAGTACGCCCACATCGCATGTCATAAATTTGAGGACAAGGATATGCACTACCGACGAGGTCTAGTAAGAAAGAATCTCGAGTTCGGTACTTCTCCGTGGGACGCGGGCTCATCACTATAATTGTTTTATGATAGAAGGACGACTCATTGTACGAGAGTGATTTGAGTTTGTGCATTTCGTACTGTTTGACAGGAGAAGTGGTCAGCTGAGAAGTGATCAGCTTTGGGGTGTATCCAACAAGTATTATTGATTTACGGTCCGTATCAAAACTATTCTTTGCCAGACGAACCCTTTAAATGTTGTCCTTAATTACGGGAGAAATCGAACACCTACCCACCATATACTTCCAAGCCTGCAAGCAGTCAGGAGAGCCATCAGAACGGTTTTTTAATCACCAGAGATTTACCATTTTAAAACTTCCGACCTTAATGGCAGCTAATTGATATTCGCACCAGACACTCGTTCACCAAATCCATCGATCTCATGATCTTCTGCTCAGAGATCCATCAAGATATATCACCGCCCCCAGAAGTGGTTTTCCTCCTTCCTGTTAGCATTCTAAGCCATTCTTGGTCAGACGATCGTTGCGTAGGCTCTAGTATGAGAGTAAATCAGAATCGTACAGGAGGGAAATAGTGTTTCTTTTTGGAAAGGAAGGGAATAAACCTCACAGATTCACTCCAGACCATAAGAAAGAAGCGCAGGTTGAAGATTCTGCTGTTATTATGCACCAGTCAGTTCATCTCTACCTTCCCGATATTCTGATCTTGCTTTATTCTCGGTTCCAAATGCATTTAAAGGCAGTACGGAATCTCTGAACTGTTGGTAAAAACAAGGTAAGCAGTTTAAATTTACTACTTACGGAGACTTTTTTTTTAAAAAATACTCACCTTCAATTTCCAAAGAATGCTCATCTAAAAACTCATAGTTGAAGCTTTTCACCAGGTCCTTTGTATCCAAGTCTCTCTCATGCTTCAACAGTTCGTTCACAGCGAGTTCTAAGTTGCCCACAGCGATCACGTTTGCTGACTTGTCCGCATCCAACCTTTCTATCCGAGTGAGTCCAACGGCTTCATCCCATTCATTCTCACTGATAAATTCCCTCAGCTTTAAGTAGACAGGCAGAAATAGAAATAAAATGAATTGCAAAGTTCCAAGCTAATCTGTGCTCTATGGAAATGCCTTACCAATGTTAAGGAGAAACCTTTGGCCTGAGAGAGAGGTCTGAGAGACAGGGACCGTGTGAGATATGTGACTTCAAAGCCCTGGCATCTCTTGTACGTAGACACAAAGAAATATGGTTCTTACTCGGTGAAACAAAATCTTGCAGATCAAACAACCGGAGAGCGATTGAGAAGTCATCGCTTCAGAGGTGCCGTCACGAAGAGACTGGACCTTACCGTGGTGTGGCGGTTTGTGTACCTCGGATACCTATTGGGCTATACTAGGGGGTGTCCGTACGATGATAACAGAGTCTCTCATACCAGGTTGGTCAATGGTGAGAGGTCTGACGAACACAGTCTCCTGGTCCTCCAGGTTGGGGGTTGGATCATGTATGGCGACTTGTTCCGTAGAAAAGGTAATGCATTTGCATTTCCCCGCCAAACACCGCTGCCTTGCGGTTAGGCTTTTGAGCCAAAGGCTTTGGTTGAGGACCCTAATCGTCCTCCTGTCTAGGTGTGGGCGCCCTGGCAGTATCCCAGCCCACGTACAGCCATTAAGGCAGTGAAGCATCGGTGTTCAACACTGATGTCATGCTGTCGATGATGATGATGATCAAACAGGAGCCGTTGAAAAGCAGAGGCTGGATTTGGACTACGGACCTTCCGACCACGCCAAAACTACTGAGATATATCGAGCATGGACGGGTATCCAATCAAGTGAAAACGCTTCATCTCGATCAATCGACACAATACCCACTCCGGCATATCCAGCTTCAACGGCCTCTGCATCAACCGAGGTGCCCAGCCAGAACCCGAAAGAGGGCAAGGTCATAGACAACTCAATACTTCCTTCCTGTGTATTTGTTTTTGACATAGAACATATCAGTGCAGAGAGAATCCGGGCGCTTGTTGTCCTGTTATCTTCTGTGTGCGAATATGAAAAGCGGCCCAGTAGGCGGCTTTCAATATTTAAAAACAAGTTGGAAGTGCTCAAGGTTGTTCCTAAAGTCAGACGCACAGAATCTGCAGGTGAGCGTCGTGCTCGGTGAAAAAGGAAATCAGAACTAGAGCTGGGACTCGTGAAAAAAGGTACTCCAACTGGGGTGGAGTATGGCAGAAAAGAGAACACGTGGAATTGTCAGAAGAAAGGTGCCAGTAACAGCATGTTTTCATTCGCCATGCTGTATCATCATCATCATTGTCATCATCATCGCCATCGTCGTCATCATCATCATCATCAGTATTCAACACCGATGCTTCGCTGCCGTAAAACCATGATTTATTTGAAAGCTTCATTGTGAAGGAAATAAAGGTAGAAGGGGGAAGGGACTTAGTCCTAGCTTAGTACAATCATTCTGAAGTACCTACACA
>NW_008751806.1:762826-770669 GCF_000715545.1 Opisthorchis viverrini
TATATATATATATATATATATATAAATACACGAACCTTATGGTTGTGCGGCAGTGAAGCATCAGTGCCAACGCTGATGTTGCTGTCTTTGATGATGATGACGCTTCAGAGGTGTTTGCTAAACAATCGCTCTGTGCCCCTACAGACTTCGGAACATTATTTGGACAATACGGTAAATGTCCCAATAACATTATATAACTTTGCATTCCAGCATGAAACAAACGTGTGTGCGGAAACTAAAAAAATATTCTTGGGGGCCCTTTACAAAATCAGCAGTTCATTTAGTGTGGCGAGCTAATGCGCTCAAAATGCATTCCAGCATCGTTGAAACGTGTGTGCGGAAACTAAAAAAATATTCTTGGGGGCCCTTTACAAAATCAGCAGTTCATTTAGTGTGGCGAGCTAATTTGAGCGCTCAAAATTGTCACTGATCTGGCACAACTTATTCACTGTAACACATGTAACAAACCGTTCACTGATAGTTCGTCATGTGACTGTCGATCTGTTCACTGAGCTTAACAGTTGTCTTGTGACTGATTAATTAATAATCCAGTTGACTTGATCAGTGCGTCGGCTATGGTTTTGAGGAAAGTGGTCAATACGATCTCGGGAGAATATTTAGCGTCATGAGCCTAGATGGTTCATTGTTTCTGAGAGTTTCTCATCATCTTCAAAAATCAGGGGCGTTACTGAATAAAGAATGAACATCAGACAGTTTATTAGACTGGATTATGTGTCGAACGCGACGCTAATCACACCCGTTGCTTCAAACTGAGACTTTTTCGGGTGGAGAACTTTCCCATGCTACTTGAAAAGATGACAGTAACAACATGCCTGGTTGAGACACTGCAGTTAAAGTGGGAATGGCTTCAGGGAAAATTGAATACACACCTGAATTTTTCTATATTCGTCCTAAATAACTCGACCTTATCGTTTCTTGTTGAGTTAACTGGTTTACTTAATTTCCCCCACTGCAAATAGTCGAAACGTATTTGATCCTTTTGTAAAGGTCGACGAAGAAGTCAGTGCGAAAAAAGGTGGGCCGACAGTCGGAAGTAAATACATGGTGGAAGAACCAGATCGTTCATTTTGAGGATTCATTCGTCAAGAGCTAATCTCACAGGTGGTCTTGGATGTTGTACAACACTGTGAATGATTGAAACTGCCGGGCTAGCTTTCTGCAAGTACTCTCATCTGCACACAAATTTGGTTTTGACGGAAGGCTCAAATGGATCCAGCTGAATCTCTTGTTTATAATGGTCCGTTTATGCTGAATGTAACGCACCAGATAGCCTCGTGTTTCAGCTGGTACGATAATCTAGAAATTGCAATGCGTTGCTGAAGTTGTTTGAATCTCTTGTCAAAACCAAATTCACTTGCAAAATGGAGTATTTATCAGAGTCTGTTCTAGATGAGCTCAAACAAGATATAAGGTTGACGGAAACCCGGGGATCGCACCTACCCGATGAGTCCTAAGAAGGACGAAACCGGTCGTGGGGTGTCAAGGGGTTTTAAGCAACCTTAAGAGCCGTGATGCCTAGGATATCGTACCAAGTGAAACATGAGACGACCTCATGCAGCACAATCAGCTGCTCATGACCGTCGCAAACGAAATGTTCAGCTGGGTTTCAGTTGGAACTTCCGTCAAAACCGAATTCGTACGCGTACTTGCTTCATGCACACTTAATCCGTGATATCTAGACTACGCACTTTTGTTTCCTATCTGACCTGGATCAGTTGATTTAGGCGTTCGGTTCGAACAGTAATCCAGAAGAGCAAACAACAATCGATCGGTTGTCGCAATGATGTCCTATCCTTGCTTCGTATCACCACAATCATCGGAAAGTTGTCACTAGTTTGCACATACAAACCGCTAAATCGGGGGGTAGTGAGAGACAGTCATTTACGAAAAATTTTCAGCAACCTTGTGAGTAGTGCATTACAAATCATTCACAGTTTTATGCTAACCGGTTAGTCATTTACGCTTCACTTTCAGACATGATATCTCAATGTCTGGTAGTGGGAACATAAATCTTTTCCCATCAAACTCTAGACTTACAATTTTATCGGCTTGCTTGAAGGCACTTCGAAAATCAAGATTTGTTGACTTCCAACTCAAAAACTTTCCCTTCTTTTCCTCTTTATCGCCATCTTCTACCTCGTCCTCTTCAGAATCGTCGTCGTCTTCTTCTTCTTTTTCTCCTTCTTCTTCCTCCTCCTTCTCCTCCTCCTTGTCTTCGCCTTCTTGTCCCTCCTGATCTTCGTCATCGATTGTTCGTTTGACCCTCTTCTTTACATTATCCTGCTTCCCTTTCAATTTACCCTCTTCCTCCTCGTCCTCCTGCTGTTCCACCTCTTCTTCTCCTTCGTCTTCTCCCTCTTCCCCTCCGCTTTCTTCTTCTTCTCCTTCCTCATTATCCTCATCCTCGTCTTCATCTTCTTCGTTCATGGTTTCCGCTTTCCGGGGGATGGGGATTCGGACTCGCGCATCTGACGAAAACAAAGTGGAAGAAAATGGGGTAGTCGGCGTTGGTAAGGTGTTGTACTTTAGGCTTTACATCGTATCGTTCAAGCCAACAAAAATGGTATCAGCTGTCTTTTCTATTGAGGTCGTCATGGGACAATTCACACAACAGTTAGCAGTGGTTATTGCGCCACAATATCATCCTAGGACTAGGAATAGCAAACCCTTCACTTAACATGCACGATCTGGTCTGGTTGGCACTTGTGCCTGTTGGACTGTTTACACTAGTCATGGTTTGATACTGTGTTTGCGAATTTCCAAACCTGCTCATACTGTTAGACCGGGGATAGTTAAATGTCTAAATATGTGGCAGATGATCTCCCACAGAGAGTCTCGTACTCGCGACCTCTTGATAGCCCTGTGAACATTTAACCGTTTGGCTACAAGCGGCTAATCAACAGTGAGATCGACTTGACAGGATGAGCGGTGCTGTGAGCCTTCCGAGTGCAAGGTGTTGATCACCACTTCACACTACTAACTGAGATGTCGCGAGTTCGGATCTTCCTGAATTTTTGTAAAGTTCGCCTTGCTGACATGTTCCAATAAAGGTGAAACTGCTGTACAATGCCATCGGGATTCTTGTGCTGCACTTACAGGACGAGATCTCCTACTGCTGTGCGTTACTTCGCCTTGGATCCGGCATTATACGTCTTTGGTATGGGTCCCCTAAACCCAATGAGGGCGAATGGGGATGAATGAATGGAGATTCAGAGATTTGTGGTGAGACGCGATTTCACCACTGAAATTTTTAATAGACCTCATAAGTAGTGTCCTACCATAGGAAATATTTGAGTATTTCGAATATCGTGTAGTATTCTCACCTAATCCTTATGTTACGCTTGTAGATGTTTACCTGACATTACTGTTCTGTACGCGCAAAGTAGGGAATTTTTCACTCTTTTTCTACTACGAAAGAATTCCTGCGAGAACCCACCTGGAGGGGGGAGGCCTGAAAATTCCACATCACGGACGGATGTGGGACTTGTCACGTGATGAGTCTTAGGATTTATACCTCAATCGGATACGGGTGCCCTCATAACTAGGTACATCTTAGATGGATCATTCTTGTAGAAAAATCCGTTGATTGCACAAGAAAGGAACAAAAAAGAACTGTTTGCCGTTTTGACTACTGAGACTGGAATAACACTACCACAGCGGGTGGCCTGATATATGCCAGAGCTACAGCCTGTGGTGCGTATCTCTTGCGCGTACGTAAGCTGTGCAGGTTACGTTGCGTGGACAACTCACAATAGTCCATGAGACTGACGTTTTGAGTCCCGTAAACTGAATCCGAGTGGCCCAAGCCGAACGAATTGGTGAAGGATAACTTGATGCTGTATGACTCGTTTCCTTTTCAATGATCAAACGCTGCAATGGCTGAGTCCTAGGGTGTCCCATTTACTGACAATCTTAAAAACTCGAGAAAGTCACCCATGCTGGCTGATTTGAGTACTTAGTTGCCAGTTGATTCATCCAAGATGAATGGTTTTCACAATCGGTGCACTCACAAATGGCGCATACAAAAATTTACAAGATATCATACAAAATCCAAATTCGAAGCTATGCAACACGAGGTGGACGTCTATTGAATTTTGTGAGTTTTCGGTTGATTAAATGATACTTCCAAAATATTTCTAAACCAGCCGGTCAGTTAGTCTACAGATAGTGAGAAAGTTGAGATTCAAACACGACCGGGATACTAGCTACTAAATCTTTGAATGGATCGTGACTTGGATGGTTGCATAACTCGGTCTCTGAATACGAAGGGCTAATCACGAACCTTGTTCTCTGGTGGAAAATCTCAGATACACCTTAGCCTCGATTCGGCGCTTTGGGACGGACACGCCGAATTCACGAGTGAAAAATTCGTCATCAACTGACTCCAGCTGCGACCGACCTGCAGTTGTTCTGGAAGACAAATTTTTCACTAAACACTGAGGCGATTGAGGTACTTGGGCATACGCCGTAGGTGAAAGCCCTAAACGAAGCCTCTGAGGGGACGGCACATTGGATTTGACCGCTTGCCTAAGGGATCGCGAAGCTCTGGTCTTCACAGAGACGTCAGCGCAAGCGCAAACACAAACTGGAGCAAATGGTAACAGTCTAATTAGTCGTGTGCGCGAGAATTAGCAACACTTATGTAACATCCCTTCAACAGCCCTCGACTGAAGAGTTTTCAGCAACCTTGTGAGTAGTTTCCTTGTGAAAATATACTGCGATATCTCGAATATCGTGCCAACTAAAACATGAGGCGGCCTCTGTGCAGCCCATTCACTTGTAGAATATCATAAACGAGTAATTCAGTTGAGTCTCCCGTGGAAACCAAACTGATTTGCAAATCAGTGCATTTCCCGGAGGCTACTAGTACGTTTGCTGAAAATCCTTCTACAGGCTGCGACCGTTTGCGCTCTTTCGGGGCTCATCAGCTGGTTGCGGTTTTTGTCAACCTTACGTTCAAAGTCAGACACTGCTGCAAACGCGATACTCAGCTTAATCTCTCTTCTGTAACTGAATGTGCCACTCAAAGACTGACTGATATTTCAGCTGGACTCGAAACGTTGCAGTAAGTCTTTTTGACAGAACACACAACAGCCAAACACGTTACTCGGTTTCAGAAGGAACACCTCGAATCACCTGGAATTCCGGATCAATATAATACCCAATGCCATGGGTGGTGTACCGTGATTTGACTGGTGAAGCCTTCGGTGATCCATTTATGAGGTAGGACGGCTCAGCGTCCTCTGTGAAACTTGGATAAATCGACATTTTTTTCGATGAAATGTTCCAGTTGAGGTTACGAACCGTGCCCTACTCTTAGTGGATGACTAGCGGTGGCTTGGTCTGGGTCGCCGAGCCTTGTACGACCTTGATGTTGACGTAAAAGTTCGGGAGATAAGTCACAACAGTTGTTGAGACGCAACTGATGCACAAAACAGATGTTTATGGAAAACGAGTCGGATATATTGTGCAACATTTGGTAACCAGTCTGAATACATTAATAAAAAACAGGCCGCAGAGGTGTCTCTTCGTTCACTTGTTTTTTCTGGACTCATTATTACAAGATTCGCATCAGCTTTATGCAGATAGCTATGTGTGACCCACTGTAAGAGTTCCACGAACGGTGCATCAATAGACAGAGGTAAGGCAGTGGCTCGAGGAAGGCTCGAGGCCAGATGGAGCGTTCTTGGTGGAACAGCCATCGAGTGTGCACATAGCTTGTATGCTGTTCGCATTTACTTCAATTCCAAATGTCACGTGTTATTCAAAAGATAATTACAAAAACGTAGTCGGTTAACAATCAGGTTTGGTGAAAAAGATTTACGTACTCAGTTTGGTAATTGGATTCTTCGTCTCTGTGCATTTGATTTTGGGCCCTTGGGTCAACAAAAAAAAGTTTAATGACAGTGAGCAAACTTTAATCAAATGAGAAACACATTGAAAAATTTAGCACCGGCGTCGACAACCGATTCAGAACTTATGAGACACGCGACGCGTCCAGATGATGCGTTGAGGACAGTCTGTCCAAAAACGTCTAACTGAGAGTTGATAAGCCCAGTCGTTCATGTGATGATTTTTTTATTCTCGTTCAGATAAAAATATACTTGAACACATTTTGCAGACATAACGTGCTAATCATAAAGTTGCTGAGAACGACCCAAAACGCTCCAACGCTGCTCTGAGTCAAATTCACAAGGAGGAACAAGAGGGCTTCGATAAGATTAGTTAATCACGCCGTCGCGCCGAGAATATTATCATCATTCGGCAGGAACATATGCAGCCCCGTGGTAAAAATTCACTCTAACTGGGTGATTAGTCAGAAAACCAGATCAATATGTGGGTGACAATGTACCGTACTTGTATAATCCTGACAGTTTACACGAACTGATCTGTGTTCAGGTCCCTAAAGAAAACTGGGCGTTAAATAACTATTCTGTACATGATCGATGGGAACACATGCACAGGCGGACACTGAAACCCACATTCTCAAAGAATATCAGGGGCTTTGCTCGACTAGGTATACAAATTAAATTTTTTGAGGTAGATTCTACGTATCATGTGCTGAAGAATATAGCCATACTGATTTTCCATCGAAGGATTATCGTGTAGCCTGATGTTGGGATCATTGCGTTCAGTCATACTTCATCAATTCACAGTACCTACTGGATCGAGCAGCCACGTCGGATGTCGCTATTTGAAACGAATATGAAGGTAGAAATAGCTGAACTGTTGTTCCTTGTTCGTTCCCTGAATTCTGCGGACCTTAGAGGACATAAACTTGTTCGCTATCTGGTTGATAGGCTTGTGTCGGGAGGCCGACGAATGCAGTGTCACACTCTTGCAGGATTTTACTGATCAGTCAGGAAGTTGTAATCTAAAGGAGAAGTACACGTGTCCGGTGGACGTGCGATCGCACTTTACCGACATACAGCTGTTATAAAACCTTCGATTTGGTATGAATCCTAGTTGGGTTCAGTAATTTTATGTTCCCATTCCGAAAGATCTCGAAAAAGTACTATTGTTATGCATTGAGAAACTTAGCTTCCAGTTTCCTGAACTCGGCTCAATAATGAATCCATATCGTCGCTGTGGGCAGTCCACCGGACATGGGTCTGCCTATTTTTTCGTGATAAAAATTGACAGCACGTACGGTGTATTTCAGAATTGATCTACTATTGACCTTAGGTTGATGACAAGCTGGTGCTAGATTGAGAAATGAAACATATTATTCAGGCTACGTAGAGTATGCACAGTGTTCACCCTAATCTTGCTGTAACCAATAAGGAATGGACTAGTTTCTCTCTGTTCTTTCTGGGTTATTTGATCACAAATGGAGCTGATTAACCTCTTAAAAGTGCAGTCTGTAGAAAAGTGATCCGGTTAGGTCAACGTATGTACTTTTCCAGTTTCGGCCCTCTGAGGTACAAACGGAACGTTGGAATGACGCTGCTTAATGGAGCATTTCGGGTTTCTGCACTTTGAAACTGTGTCTGTCGTATTTTGTTAGGGCAGATGCTGAACAAGGGAGTTAGACCAGCGGGTTTGACACTGCATCTAAGAAAGCTGATTTACATAGAGGAGACAATGCAATGACAATGCAGTGTTGAATTGTGGCAACAGGGTGGACATATATTGCCCCAGAAGTGCACATTCTCAACAGGACTCGTGAGTTATCGGTGCTCAACATCAAATGAGGAAAATTTATTAGGGTAAAATCTCACTGTTTTTAACATTTTATATGTGAGTGCGAAGCGAATTATTTAAGCAGCACTGAAAACACTGTTAAAATGAGGGAGAGTTTGCCCTCATTTACACACCTATC
>NW_008751806.1:771031-810028 GCF_000715545.1 Opisthorchis viverrini
TGTCTGTCTGTCTGTCTGTCTGTCTGTCTGTCTGTCTGTCTGTCTGTCTGTCTGTCTGTCTGTCTGTCTGTCTGTCTGTCTGTCTGTCTGTCTGTCTGTCTGTCTGTCTGTCTGTCTGTCTGTCTGTCTGTCTGTCTGTCTGTCTGTCTGTCTGTCTGTCTGTCTGTCTGTCTGTCTGTCTGTCTGTCTGTCTGTCTGTCTGTCTGTCTGTCTGTCTGTCTGTCTGTCTGTCTGTCTGTCTGTCTGTCTGTCTGTCTGTCTGTCTGTCTGTCTGTCTGTCTGTCTGTCTGTCTGTCTGTCTGTCTGTCTGTCTGTCTGTCTGTCTGTCTGTCTGTCTGTCTGTCTGTCTGTCTGTCTGTCTGTCTGTCTGTCTGTCTGTCTGTCTGTCTGTCTGTCTGTCTGTCTGTCTGTCTGTCTGTCTGTCTGTCTGTCTGTCTGTCTGTCTGTCTGTCTGTCTGTCTGTCTGTCTGTCTGTCTGTCTGTCTGTCTGTCTGTCTGTCTGTCTGTCTGTCTGTCTGTCTGTCTGTCTGTCTGTCTGTCTGTCTGTCTGTCTGTCTGTCTGTCTGTCTGTCTGTCTGTCTGTCTGTCTGTCTGTCTGTCTGTCTGTCTGTCTGTCTGTCTGTCTGTCTGTCTGTCTGTCTGTCTGTCTGTCTGTCTGTCTGTCTGTCTGTCTGTCTGTCTGTCTGTCTGTCTGTCTGTCTGTCTGTCTGTCTGTCTGTCTGTCTGTCTGTCTGTCTGTCTGTCTGTCTGTCTGTCTGTCTGTCTGTCTGTCTGTCTGTCTGTCTGTCTGTCTGTCTGTCTGTCTGTCTGTCGTTTGTCTGTCTGTCTGTCTGCTCTCTGTCTGCCTCTCTGCCTGTTTGCCTGTTTATCTTTCTTTGTCCATTTATTTATTTACCTGCATATCTATCTTTCCATTCACTCTAACCTATCCCTCTAACTTACTAACTAACTAACTAACTAACTAACTAACTAACTAACTAACTAACTAACTAACTAACTAACTAACTAACTAACTAACTAACTAACTAACTAACTAACTAACTAACTAACTAACTAACTAACTAACTAACTAACTAACTAACTAACTAACTAACTAACTAACTAACTAACTAACTAACTAACTAACTAACTAACTAACTAACTAACTAACTAACTAACTAACTAACTAACTAACTAACTAACTAACTAACTAACTAACTAACTAACTAACTAACTAACTAACTAACTAACTAACTAACTAACTTAACTATGTGGCTGGTCAGCTAACGAACTAACGAGGGCACGGTTTGTCCAATGTACTAACGGGGGGCATTACTCAGTACGTATAGGACCGGCCAAATAGCTAGCTAACTGCATAAGTGGCCAGCTGCTACTTATGCACAAATCTGCATGTCTTCTCCGTGTTTACCTGTCAATCATTCTAACGGATGTGGTGAAACGGCTTTCCACCCTCACATCCACGTTATTCCACTGGCGTACATTGACTGATTGTGTAAACGTGATAAATGACTGGCCTTGAAAAGAGTAATGGGAACTTTGGTTGAGTGTACAGAAGAAAATAACTGACGATAACCACACCTTCTTGGCATAGGGAATACAGTTGCGGGGCAAAACCTCCTATAAAAATTTCCGAACTCTTCATACTACTGATGGGGTATAAGTATCTCAGAAAGAAAGAATAATCCACGAGCTGCGTGAACCCTTGACCAGCAAAGCCCACATTCGAAGAACAGGTGACCTCAATGTCCGTGGATATTGATATAGGATCGTTGACTTGTTAGGTGAGCTGGGCGATTCGATTGTGAACGTTTACTCACCAGTCGAGGTGAACTCATCAGAGCGTTGTTAGGGAGTGCATTGGTGCGTAGCGATGGGTTGTTGCTATATCCTATCCGACTGCAAATTAATCACACTGGTGATCATCCTCTCGTGGCCGAAAGGTAAAGTGCTCAAACTGCTAGCCGCCAGGTCACAGGTTCAAAATTCCTCACTGGATTTTCGTGAAAAGCGCACTGCTGACGATTCTCAATACAGATAAAAAACAGCTGTACGATTGCTTTCGGTTTTCCCCCGTAGATCAACGTCACTTGCAGAACGAAGTCTCAGGTTGTTGGTAACGTATAAAAGACACAAACGCAGGACAAGAGAGTGTTTGTACATCTCCGATTTAGAAAATTAGTTTTTTAATCCTTTGTGCTTCTTTCACCTTGTTTTCGGTTTATCGATCTATTAGGAGAACCAGCCCCGGACGTAACCGATGGAATAATCGTTTTCGTTGAGACAGTTTTGATTGGTTGTTTTTCACTCGTCCTTGACAGATGAGTTGTATTCTTAGTATCCACGTTTTTGACCCGGTTGTACGCGGCAGTGATCAATAGATCAACCGGTTCGCACATTCATTGACTTCTGGTTTGGCCAATCGGCTATCCAGACCAGGATTCACATTAATAAGAAGGCATTAAGGAGACGATGTTCAACAACACGTTTCTTTTACTGATAAAAACAACATGCTGTATAGATTGATTCGAATAACCTACACGAACTGTGAACTCCCGTTTTTGAACGAACGAGTCTTTTCAAATTATCAGCTTTATGATCTTACGTGGGCATGTGCACATCTGAGCTAGACGGTATATGAATTTTTGTCCACCCTAAAATGGTCAAGAATCGGAGATAGGTGACTAAAGGTAAAGTGGGGTTTGTAATAGGTCAATTGAAAAATCGATGCCTCTGGTAACTGACTGGTTGTGTCAAGTGTTTCGGATTTGATGCACGATGTCCACATTCGTGCAAAAGTGAGACCTATGAATCCCCAGATAGCTGTGGATTCTGCGGTGTTCAGCATTCGGATCCTGTTTATTGTAATCACTTGAGACTTTTTTAAATGGCAGTATTATTGTTACTATTCTTACGGTCAACCTCTACAAATCCTTTAGAGAACAAAATGGCATATGTTCTCGAACATTTTCAAGTGGTCCGGCTGATATAGTGGGCCCCAGAGCCAACGTGGTGGACAAAGTTAGAGGTGGTCTGGCGGGGTATTTGAACGTCTACGTATCGAGAGTTAGTGAAATTTTGGACAGGCAGCTTTGGAACATCCGTTTACCCATTTTCTCGTGCAAGCCAATGCCGGACAAACTAGTTGCCTTGAAACCACCTACCTAAAGAGTTTATGTTTACATGGACTTAACTTAGCTTCGACTACGTTCAGCTGTGGCACCCTTCCGGTGCCTAACTGTCATGCCACCCGAAGGAAGCACGAGGGCTGGGCTACTGCCAGTTTGCCCAAGTCTAGACAGGAGAAGTTGAGAGGCAGAGGTCGGGTTCGAACCACGGACCTTCTGGCCAGCAAATTCGCGCTCTAAACACTTGGGCCATCTCGCCCCAATCTATAGCGCCAGTGATTCTCACGCAGCATGATTTACAGTCGATTTATGTCTCATTAGTGTTCTGTTGGATTATTCTGGTTAGTCGAATGCTATTCACACCGAATCAGCACGGAGACAACCAGTTCTATTACGCAGTTTCGCTCAATTGTAGTCAACAGATTCCACCACCGGCGACTGGTTTGTCTTTTTGGAAGCGAAGTTATGGCGAGCTCCCGTGTTGGTGTTTTTCGAATAATACTTTAATGTATTTAATAAAACCGACCAAACTTTGAACTTACATGCAGACTTTTGATACAAGATTTTCAATTCTGGAAGCATTGCATTCTTCACCTTCAGTTTAGTCTCTTCGGAACCTATGGCTACATAGACCCTGCAGGCTGCCACCAGGTGACCGTCTGTCTCCAGGATATCGACAACGTCGAACGGCAGTTCTCTCTGCTTCTGTCAAAATGGAAGGAAATAAGGAAGGATATTTGGAGCAATTCATCTTCAACATCGTTGGGAGTGCCAAATATGCAGTGTAGTACTCATGTCTACTGTTGCAAAGCACGAATAGCTTATTGGGTTCTGGCTAAAATGCGTAGGATCATCTCAAAATACCCCGCTCAAGTTTCATACGCGCGTTATTCGAGCTTCTGGTTGTCGGGATTGATGAAAATCGTGCTATATATTCAGATGGGAGCAACTGGAGGATTGCGCTGAAATGAATTGAGGATTCTTTGCAATGCGCAATCAAATCGGAAACAAAACTCGCTGAAAAAAAACTATGGAGCGTTTTTTTATGAAAGCCTCCAAACAACTGTAAATGGGTGTTTAGTACCTCTTTAGAGTGCACTCAAGCGGCGGCGCCTGAAAATTAACTTAGAAACATTCTCTCGCCTTTCAACTTGGCAATCGAACTTGTGACTGAATCAGTTTACTTAAGGTATAATCAACGACACCGACCTTGTTGGCTCAATCAGTGAGCTTTTAATGGAGGTCACAATTGTCTGGAGAATGGATCTTTGTTCGTTTTTCAGCGCATCGTGTCCCGTTGCTCATTGGTCTGGTGGCTTTTCTCGACTGAATTCCCCACTGATAGCGCTTTGTTTGTGGTGCCCTATATATACAGAGTCAGTTTCTGCGTAAATTGTTCGATTTCACTAAGAATTATTAACACATTTCTTCATATCACTTCGTGAAAACATGTATACTTCTCAATCTTCAGGTGTGAAGAAGTTATCCTTTCGGATGGGAGCGTTGTATTCTTTTATCTATGTAGAAAATCCCCGCCTCTGTGTGACTACTTCGTGTAATCGTTTTGTCACGTGAGGTTATTTCGTCGGTCTTGTTGTAACAAGCTTATGGCTACCACGATGATAATTCGTTAGTCGAGAAACCGGTCACGTATATGTGATTTCTTGTGGTGTCCTGTTTAAGTTGGAACCAATCTCAGTGCTTGTCAGCCACTGGTTCGCAACTGTCATGTGGTTCAAAGCCCGTGAGGTGCACACTGCCGGTTAATCCCAACAAAGGGGAAAGAGTTGCCTTTCAGCATAGACTGGCCTCACTGACGGGGTCGAATCTCAATGGAATATTATCAAATCTCTTCATATCATGATGAGTCAATAAGCAACTCAGAAAGCGGGTGATTCCACTGGACATGTAATACTTCAATCTGAGAAATTCTCACTCGAGAAGATAGTAAGTAATATGATTTCCTTTGATTGCGTTGGGCAGGGAGTGAATTTATGAATGGCCCGAATATAGGGAAGAACCCTCCTCGACCATGCATCTGATAGTGTTGCTGTCAAAATGTTTTTTTTCTTTTGGATACTTTCTGCCGTTTTCGTCCCGTTGAAACATATGACAGGTTGGTTCCCCAACCTGCCTGAGCTTTGTTTTACCTAAATACATTCATCCCACTGAACAGAGTTTAATTGGACACTTACTTGCGAGCCAAGGACGAGCAGCTTTATCGCGAACATCGTCACTCGTCGCTGATTGGCTCCTGGGCTCCTGTGGCGCGCAGACTCGGTGGAATTGATGATTTTCAGTATTTTTACGCGTTCTGGATGTTTTTTTCAAATCTGACAGTTCTGACAAGTAATAACTAGTTTTATCGGGGAATACACTATGAGCATCACTCAAGTGGTGGCGATAAGAGGGGAACGTCACACAGAAGGATTGTGTTCTGAATGTCAATTGATCGATCAATCAATTTATCAGCACATTAGACGCGTGAGGAGACTATTTTCTGCAACTGTTTCGAATTGCGGCTAACCGATGCACACATGAAAATTTTTTTGTCGTTTGTTCAACAACAGAGTTATCCAAGCAAAATGATGAATGAAAGTGTACAAAATTGGGAAATTCACTAAATTCTGTGCATCGTTGCATTCATGTACAACTCCTAAAATATATCCCCGAAACATGTTCTTCATCGGAGTTCCTAGCTTATCGGACCGCTTTTTTCGTTCCTTATCTAGTACACTATCAACGGGTCGGTTATAAACCCTTCAATCAGTAGACGTTCATTGAAAGAGAATCTAGTTTCTTGAAAAAAAACAGTATAGTGCTTTACTGTATGTTCTCGGACAGAGTTTCTCATCGACGGAACCATTATTGCTTTACTGTATGTTCTCGGACAGAGTTTCTGACGGAACCATTATTCCCTTCTAGCAGACCCAGAAAGTGATATTCACCAGCAGATGAGGCCGAGATTTCGATAGGTTAACGTCCTATCGTTCGCCTACTCACTTGACGTTCTATAGCAAGTAGATTTTATATGCTTTCCACGTGCTGCTCCCTATGCATTTTCTACTTTCAGTAGGAAGACAGCACCACGGACCCCTGGGACAAAGTTTATCAAATCCGTAACTGGCTTACGGATTGTGGGCAGTCTTGTGATAAGAATTGGTGATGTTTACTGCAACAGTCATCTCTTTCTCATTGAGAATTATACAATGCCTCGCTTTTCGAAACCCCAGCTCACAAGTCGAGGGGAACATCACCGCTGTCCCGTTTCCGATGGATGTGAACCTAATAGCAAGGATTTCGGTCTCCGAACTTCAGGACTCACAGGATACTCAAAGTACTCACAGCGTTTCACCTGAAATCGCCACGAAAGTTGTCAATGACACGACTTTACATCTGTTCGATGATGCGATCAAGCTGTACGACAGTAGATATCTTGCAGAAAAACAACAGGATGTTGCCTACTGTTGGTTTGAAAACAAAATTTAAAGGGCTATCAAGTTATGAGGCCTATCACAGCCTCTCTTTAGTGGCTGATGCCTACCAAACAAGAAAGCACTGGAAAGAATTTTCCAGTGCAGTATCCATTGGAACAGGCTTCGAGCGAGCGCCTCACTAGGTTAGTAAGTAATTGAGCTTCCTTGATTGTTTAAACTGAGGTATAAGGAGTTGGTTTACACCGCACAGATATCAGTCGCGTTAACCTTGAATGAACGAGCAAAGGCCAGCTTGTGCCTTTGAAGCAAAAACGAATTCACGCGAGCTGTAAAGATTTCGAACAAAAGTAAGAGTACTGCTGAGATATTTCGCTAAACATGTCGCTATCAAGTTCAAGATGCGATCAGAGAGCCAGCTAACCAATCACAATCACATCAAAAGTGCACAGGACGATTCATTTTTCAGCAGCTAGGGAGTAATTCGTAGGGCGAATATCATCTAATCGATTCTTAGACGCAGAGATCTGTTGTGTTAAAAAATATTCGGAAAGTGTGTTTAAACCAAACTTTGAATGTTTTTCGGGTTGCTAGAAGATCTAATTCTTCCAGTTTACTGGCGACGGGCTGTAGATAGCCTTCTGTTGCAAGAAAAAAATGCAGCAAAGTACTACACTAACGAAGAAATCTCGATCTCAGGTTTGTTGGATCGCACAACCATCTACTGTTCATGGTGTGATGGACACCGCACATACTAAATGATCAAACACAACTTTCCAGTCAGACGAGTGGGTGTATTACGCCCTGCAGCCCTAGAGGACGTTGGATAAGTAGGCGATCTTTACAAACAAGATCTCGTTAAACTTAAACGCAGCAAAATGATGAGACCAATCAAAATTCTCGAACTAAGTTTAGTTAGACAACCAATCGCGTTACCGATATTAACTGCTCTTTGGGGACTATATAAATATAAGCAGAATTGGACGAATCGCTCACCCAACCGCGCAACAACGATGTCTGTTTACATGTGGGAAGAAAGTTTAGCAAGCTAATCACCAAACTCGGCGGACAGATCGGATGTTATCCGATCAACAGCCGGTTATGGGTAGTACTTATTGTGTTCCCAGGTGTGAGAACGTATCAGAGTACCAGCGGTCAGCATAATCTTCCGAAGACGTCGGCATGCTCGAAAACACAGATAACTATGTTGCAACAACAGGTGAATCAGGCTATCCAATACACACCGCTTAAAATGGCTCTTCAATCCTAAAATTTCTCGCTCAGTCACAAAAGTTCGTTGGATATGTAGGTAACAAATTGTATCTAAACCATCCAGCCGCGTTACTACTAGTGTAGCGGTGATACTACTGATGGGGATGCATGCGAGTAGTATGTTTTCTTCCTGTAAATCCACTTTGCTCCTCTTGAAAAGGGAGATCTGTTGCGGAATTTGTGGAGTCGCTTTGTAGCATTTGCTTGGATTTGAGCAACAGTCAATGAATATCCAGGAAAGTTCAGGAAGACACGTTCAAGAGAAGATGGATATTCAGTTTTTGTAAATAAGATGCAAATGAGAGTTTTGCTTCCCTGACCAATAGTCTGTAACTGGTCAGTTGGCATTTTCTAATAAACAGCCCCGCAGCGAAGGCCTTCTTTCTTTCACCAGGACCAAGAACTTGGCCCAATTGACCAGGGGGTGTTTGACACAAAGAGCGACGTTCCTAGTTTCGTTTTAAACTTACTTCAGTACTGAATTGCGATTTCTCGATCAAGTTAACAATCTTCTGAAGTGCACTGGACGTGGCTGCCATTTGACCAGGACCTTCTAGAACGACTACGATTGCTAAAATGAAAGGGGAACAAAATTGTCCTGTTATGAGTTGCCAAAAATGTTTGTTTGTTCATTTAAACACGAGAGCAGCATCCGAATTGAAGCTGCTCTAGGAACAGATGTCCATGCAGCGCTTAGTTGCTTAGTTAACTGGAAAAATAAGTCTGTTTGGCCTATAGTCGGGTGGGTGCACTGGCAAGACTTGTTGAGCTCCTTGCGTCAAATGCAAGACGAGATGACTGAGGTGTTATTGTCTCATTCACTATCCTCCTCCTCCTCATTGTCAACACCGTTAGTATCACTCTGATCTGACTCATTGCCATCATTTCCACCACCACTATCGTCGTCACAATCATCAGCAAAGTAGTGGCCACCATCATCCCCGTTGCTGTCGCCAGCTGCATCGTCACCATCAACAGCATAGTCATCATGGTTATCCCTGCAATCATCAAACACATGGTCGTAAGCATATTATTATTTATCGTGCAAATCAAATCCCTCACAGCCATCATGACCATCTTGGTCACAATACGCATCGTCATCATCACTGTCATCATGGTCGTGATCGTCAGCAGCGCCATATTCATCATCATCATCATCATCATCATCATCATCATCATCATCATCATCATCATCATCATCATCATCATCATCATCATNCGTCAGCAGCGCCATATTCATCATCATCATCATCACCATCATCATCATCATCATCATCATCATCATGTCTGTCATTACCGTCGGCTTCATCAGCATTGTCATCCTTACGCTCGTCCTCCTCATCGTTTTTGCTGAAATCCTTATCGCTGGAACCAAAGTAAGGCGAAAATGAGAAGCATATTTCGCTTTGTTTGGCCCGCTAGATGCAACGGAGTGCGAGTTAATCACGCTGTCGATTAGCCACTTGTGGTCTGGCGGTCACGCGTTCAGACGACTAATATCCACGAGGTAACTGGTCTGAATTTTAATCCGATGCACACAGGAAAGAAAAATCTGTAAAATGCACCTGTGGGGTTTATCAGCACAGATTGGCTTCACCTACTTCACGAACTCCCCATTACAACAGGTTCATTATTACGAGAATAATTATAGAAGCAAGCAAGAAACCTGATCGATTCCCACGGATGAATTCTTTCCCGGGAAAGTATCAAGTCATTTTCAAGCTGGTCGCACCATATAGGCACTCCGTTGTCTTCTATACAGACCACTCGTAGAGTTGTCGTACGCGCCACCTTTTCTACAAACTGGCTACAGCAATAAATAAGCGTAAGCTGTCTTCTGATGGAAGACTTCGAACGAAGGGTGTGTTATTCCGTGAAACAGGTTGAGAATGTGCAATACACCTCCAGTGCTGACTTGCCTTTTCTTTTCACGTCTTCCCGTTCAGGACAGTCGATCGAAGACTCCAGTGGAAAGCCTATGAATGGAACCGAAAGGTTACAGATTGTCACGTGCATAATATGGTGACGAGTTTGCCCGTGAAAAGAATGGTAGGGTTTTCCTTACCGACGTCCCGGTTGATGATTGGGTATGGACCGAACCCTGCGTGGAGAGAGTAAAAATAGGTGCAGGTTAGTCCGAGATTTGAGTCGATTTTGATTCTGATGTGTCTGTCACAAACCGAGCAAAGTGTGTAGTTTGAACAGGACAAAGTTTGACAAAGGTAAAGTCGCATTAGTATGATCAAAAACAACCACGCGACTGTTTCGGTTATCCATGAGCGCCAAAAAATTAGCCCATTATTTTATCAACTTCAAACTGAGTCACGGCAGGAATAAAATGTTCTAGACGTCTGACTACTGGTGACTAGCTAAAAAATTGCCCCAAGAAAGCTGTAATGTGCTTCTCGGCTTTTCAGCGTGGACTGGCTTCACTAACTGTACAAAACCCCGAATCTCTCCATACTACTAACAAGTACTCAAGATTATTAGCATTGCCATGTGATTTAATTTAAGCGATCGGATCTGCTCAATCAATACTACAACGGTTGGAACAAACTGCATATTTTGTCTAATTGGATGAGAAAACCCTCTGGGCTAAACCTGAATTCACGTCTTCTGGTTTATTGTTACACGTGGTCCAGTTTCGATAGGGCAGTCCAACACATCATCTTTTGCTGTACACTTACTTCACAGGTGGTTTCATTTTGTATAAAACACAGAGATGATGGGAGGGAGAGCGAAGTTGTGATAGAACAGGGGAGAGTTTACTGAAACCAAAAATATCCAGTGACCCACCATAATTCTACAAGAGGACTAGGGTCACGCAAGGTCACCGAACTGACTAGACTAAGCCTGAATGGTCTGTAAACCTGTTGAATGCAGGAGAAATATTACCCAAGATTGTGTATTCGTCTTCCCCAATCCCGGTCGCCATTTTTGTCCTCAGTCGATTAACTGGCTCGGTCAAATCATTGACTTGGGCAAACGAGACAACATAGTGTTCCTTGTATTCGTCTTCACTCGGCAAAGCTTGTAAATGGATCACCATACCAGAAAATATGTTTTCAAGCTGCAAGAAAAGAAACAAACACATGGGCACATAAAAAGCGACTCTGCACCGAGGGCAGACTCTCAGGAGAGTATACTAAGCTGTTTTGCAAGACCAGTCGATAAAAGATGATTGAAACCCTCCCGTGTTCCTTAATTTCAACACAGTTCCATCGAATTTAGAACTGAAAATTGCATGGATCTAACCCACTACTCATAAGTTTGCTCAAAACCCTTCGGCAAACCGGTTTTGCCCTTCTTGGGGCTCATCAGGTAGGCGCAGTCCACGGGTTTCCGTCAACCTTATGTTCTAGTTGAAACCAAGTTGCACGAAATTAGCGAATATACACTCATTTGCAAACTAATTTGGTTTTTCGGGAGACTCACCTAAAACCCAGCTGAATCTCTCGTTTGTAAGGTTTTCAGGCAACTGAATGTGCTGCGCCAGACCGCCTCATGTTTCAGTCGCTACAAGATTCAAGATATTGCGATGCATGTATATCTTTGTAATGTACTACTCAAAAGGTTGCTGAAAATCCGTCGACAGCCCACGACCGGTTTCGCCCTTTTTGGAGCTCATCAGGTGGGCGTAGTCCCCGGGTTTCCGTAAACCTTACGTTCTACTTGAAATCCAATTAGTCGTGGGGTGTCGACGGATTTTCAGCAACCTGCAGGATTTCAGAAGAGTCCCTCGAAAAAACCAAATTAGTTTGCAAATGAGTCTATATTCCTTAACCCAGCATCTTCTTCATTCAAGTTTCTTATTGAGAGCAGTCTATCTGACTCGGAATCCAAAACGTACTGTGAAAAATCTGTTGACGATAAAAGCATGCAACTGGCTAGCAAATGTACAGTAAATTCTACCATTTACAATACCACACTGTATTCTAAAATTCAAGGTTTTCCTTTGATAAAAGGCAAGCTGTCATTGCGAAGCCAGCAGGTGTGAGTAGGACAGTGCGGGAAGAGACCTTGTTGACTCAATGACACCCCAGGGAAGCAGGTAAAGTTGGAAATTGAGAATTTTGACATAAAGCAAAGTGAATATAGACGCTGTTCAAGAAAATCTACGTCCAAAGAAACCTCAGGCAATTAAATCAGGTAAGGATGTAGTCTATCAGGTGGGCAGGCAGAAATTCGTACACTTCGGGCCATATGTATCAAGAAAGGCCACGGTAGAATATTATACGTTATTATTACGAATTGTTGTTATACATCCTGTGGACCTACCTTGTATCCACCGGTTAGATCTCCTCAAATGGTAAGTAAAGTTCTGGAAGTCAGCTGCCACGTTCGGGGATCAGAGCAACAGCCTTTTATTGATAAAAAGCACTCAGACTACAAAAATCCCCTGCCCCGATGTCACTTTATTCATACGTTTGGCGCGCGGATTTGTGTAGTCCTTGTCATGGATAGAGTAAAGGCCCAAAAACAGCATCTGCTGACTGAAGGCTCTTCATAAGTCTATCTGGGACGCACCTGATGAGCACTTTCTGCGACTATATTCACATCAGTCACACTGGACGAATCCCCTTCCGTCCTGGTATTAAATGGGAAAGCGCTGGACTAACTCTTAGAGGTGCTCATAAGAGGTGCATATTCTTGGTCCAGTCATGATAAAAGTGTACCTCTTGTTTAGAGCTCCTTATTAGGCGTGAATTCATCAGATAATTTCCGTCGATAGGATGATTCAAGCGAAATTGATGTCAAAGCGAGTTCTGCAACTCTTACAGCCGCTCACAAGTTTTGTTCGCTGTGTCTCACGTTCATCATGGCAGTGATATGTTATTCGCCCTACCTCATTCTAGTGTGGAAGTGACTGGGAGTACGTCTAGGAATCCATTCCAGCATCTTCAAGCAGGCACTGGATGAATTGTGTACGTGGCTCCCGTCACCCGTCGGTAGCCTGCTCTCAATAGCAGTTGTTCATTGCACTACGAAGGTCTTTCGGAAGAAGGCACACGTTGTAAGAGCTCTAATGGAAGATTAATGTACAGACAAGCAGGAGTTTGCAGCTGGATGGTACACGAATGCTTGAAGTAAAGCAACTGCGCTACCAACAGCACTTTTCTGCCATATTCCTGCCTGAAGTTGCCACAGAGACAGAACCATGTGGTCACAGTGTTCGATTCCAACGATCACTCGTGAAATGGATCAATAGTTTATCCATGATTGATAGAAAAATGCTTTTCACAGCAGCTTTTAATTAGGACCGCCTTGAAATTCCGTACCGGAACGATGAAAGCTGGATCAGGCCCCCAAGTAGAGCCAAAATATTGCCGTCCAAGAATAAACTTGACATGATACTACTGTTACTGCATTTTTGGTAAGGCCGTGTTCCAGAAGCCCGCAAAGAACAAAAACTAATTTTCCACAGGTGAATTAAGTAGTTAATATATCAGCTTTCAAAAGAAGTGTTCGGTGAAAGTTGACTGCATGGCTGTCACAGTGCTTCCAAAAGGTTCGATAAGCGTAGTAACCGGACTACTCAGGATTAGTGTCACTGTGCGTCAGAGAGTAACGTAGCTGGTTAAAACGGAGTGATGTATCCCGCAGACTATTGATGGGTACGAGTCAATAGTTAGACCATCGAAAACTGGGGCCTTCGTCTTCAATGCGAACTGGCTTCTTGTGGATGAATTGAAGATACCGCACCGTTCTCACTAGCACAAGCGCTTCCATCGGAAGAAGACAATAATTGACCGTCTTAATTATTCATTCTGTCAACGAAGTTTACTGAGTATGATTGAGGGACACGTGGTCCATCATCGGTTTGCACACATGTTCGTACTCAGGTCAAAATAGTTTTCCGATGATCCACCAACCGATTCTGTCGGGGCTAGATGATGAACCCAAGGGGGAGGCAGAATACCACACGTAACCAGGACTCCGTGTAACGCACACTGAGTCTTATTTCAATAGCTGCTCTTAGTTTTCCACAAACTGGTCTGTTGTTCGAAGACCACTGTTACGTGCATAGCTAAAATATTAGTTTGTCGAAGTGTCTAACACCAAATAGAACTGTAAGTTGGTAGTCTCGGAATGGTACATCAAATTACTCGTGGAAAATATAAACAAAGCCAGAAAGCAACGTACATCATCCTGTATTTTCTCCTCGGCTTGGTCTGACGTTAGGTCGCTGGTATCTAGCCATGTAATTCGCAACAGAAGACCTAGAAGTCATTCGGATGGATGAAAAAAATAGTGTTAGGTTTGACGATGGAGACAGGAAAGTATGGCGAATGACAGAACTGCCAGCTAAAACAAGAGTTACGGATGAGAGTCTAGCAAGCATGATATTTAAATCACTAATTCAGTTGGAATTTCAGACGTCCGAGGTCAGATGGAATTCAGGTTTTATGCCAGTGTTTATATGAATACCACCTTAGTTTAAGTCTTGCATTTATCCTCTATTTGGAAATCAGTCAACTAATGGAAGCGAATAAAACTCTCGATGTGTTAAAGCTCACGACCAATGGGATGGTTGTACTGGCGTATTAAATGACGGAGTCTCATTGGCCAATCGGTGTAGTGGAGGAACTGACCAGTCAAAATGGCGTGACCTTTCAGGACCAGAGGCCAAATGAGAGCGAATCATCGATTTGGCGCAACGTGTGAACCTAGTCCTAAAGGCGAATTTTTTGACGTACAATTTCCTACGAAGTCGTGTAATTAGTTGGTTCATTTTCATGTCAGTTGATTTAACTTTGCTGAAAGTGTTGTTGATGCAGGCCTCGGAACTGTCAAGTTTGCTTTGATGAAAAAACGGCCCACGGTCACCTAGGTTTTAAGAAGGTACCCGTGTTTACTATTGTATTGGTTGTTGGCAGTGAGAGCGCTTATATAGGGGGAGCAAGAGGCGTGGAGATGACGCTGAATGACAATATTACTGTGGCCACATGAGTTGAGGGAGGAGCACATACACTTTTTTGCCAATTGTTCCGAGACCATCGTAGAATATAAGAAGCGTAATACGGTTGATCGAAATCCGTAAACAGTTCACTGTATGGTTTGCTACTAACAGCGAACGATCCTTGGGATTCCAACTTTGGCAATCTGATCATGCTTACGGGTCCAAGAGTAGATAATGAGATCTTTTCCAGACAAGCCGCGCTACCAATACAAAAGTGCATGTGCGAAAGGTCAAGCCCCATCACTTCTTGCCAGCTCCAATTTAAGTACGCACACAACCTTGACCTATTTTTGATGAAAACAATTCCTTATCCGCACCTAGGCTCATTTTGTGTAAATATTTTCTCCGCTCGGACTAAAAATCTCAAATGAACTTCCTGACGCTTTCAACTCTCGTTCATGACAAGGAGAAGGCAATACGTTTTTGCAAAGTCACGGAGTGATCCATCAGCAACGTTTGTGCAACCATGACCACCAAATGACACTTTTAACTGTCTCTGACAGGTGGAGGTGTAATGCCGGACAGTGCGGGCAAGAAACCGGTATTCAAAAAGGAACTTGGTTGGAGTGGTCTAGGATGGAGTTAAGGACGGTTGACTGGAAGAACTTTCTTCGCGAAGTTTGAGCCTGGCGGCTTTTGCAGACTCCAACGGTTATCGGCGGCTCAGGTCTACACGTCACGATGTATGAAGCGCTAATATCTCGCCTTAAAAACCACGGAGCGCGAGTCCTTCCCCAGCAGTGGATTTTCCGAGGGCTCTGCTGGGAAACTGAGCACTAACGCGACACATACCGATCTTTAGTAGACAGCTACCAGTGTAAGTTCGTTTGAGGGCAAAGGTACCGAAAAAACGGACCTTTTCATGCAAATCATCAATGACATGTCCCAATTTCACCCTCTTCGATAAAAAAAGTACAAATTTCATATCCTCTTTTTTGTAATCTTTTCTGGGTGGCGAGGGTTCTTTTTTGGTGAAGTTTATCTGGAATAGATTCAAATAATGGACCAGATTGCTGTTCCAGGCAGGCATGGGTTTGCTGGGTTGATTTCAGATCTTGAATAATTATCCCATGCTTCATGTGGAGGGTAAACAAAATCTGCGTTGAACATTTTCGTAACGAGAGCATGGACCAACTGCGCATTATGTTGAAGAATGTCGGTAATCATTTGACCACGAGGGAGTTCATCCAGACTTCCATCCCAGTCGCTTTACCAGATGCGCAGGATCTTTCAGCAAGCTGAGGTACAGCCAACTCAGAAACGACAAGTGCATGCTCTGGATCGTCTGAGGTACAGCCAACTCAGAAACGACAAGATGATTCTCAGTGCATGCTCTGGATTGGTCAGAAATTCTCACGAGCTCACCAGAGAAAGTTTTTTGTGTGTGCAATATGGTCCACACAAAAACCCGTGCTCGGCGCTTTCGAAATCGATCGAAATGTGTCCGTAAATTTATGCTAACCTCAATAGCAGTACTTGCCGGTTCAGAGCCAGCTGCGTTCCTTACCAAGGCCGATCTATTTGGCCGGAGATTTTTGATTGCATCCATTCATTTCCCACCCAACTTGACATACTGTGTCACCAAAAGTTCTGTAATGTTTTGGATCAACTTTCGGTGTGGATTTTACATTGAACGACGCGAATCTATGCGTGACTCGAAGCAAGAAGAAGTTCTAAAAGCAAGTAGAGATTCCACCGGGAAGTTGTGACTTGAGGAGTCAGCCAATATGTGAATAAGTAGTATGTTTTCTTTGAATGAAGAATTAGCGGCGCTGGATCTTGTCTAACTGAAACCTAATCGCACCTCAGTTCAGGCTAGTTGTTGGACAGGACAGAATCTCACTTGTAGGTTGCTCGCAGAGTCCACCTCGGAATATGAAGCACGTGTTTGTAACTAACGTACAAGATTTCGTGACAATATTTCTTTCGGGTTTTACAGTTTCAATGAGTACTCACATTTTTGATCCAACACAGACCTGTGCATTATACACACAGAAAAAACCAAAAGCCTTAATGTCGTGTGGTTTTTATATGACTAGCCATTTTTTTACGCTCAGTTGTAGCACCCTTCCTGTGCCTAACTGCCATGCCATGAAGCAGGAGGGATACTGCCCCATTTTTTTACGCTCAGTTGTAGCACCCTTCCTGTGCCTAACTGCCATGCCATGAAGCAGGAGAGCTGGGATACTGCCAAGTTGCCCAAGCCTAGACAGGGGAAGTCGAGAGGCAGATGTCGGGTTCGAACAACGGACCTTTCGGTCAGTAAATTCGTGCTCTAACCACTTGGGCCATCTCCCCACCCCCATATTTTGCTACTGCTTGGTATTTCATTGGCCACCTCCGTAAATTCTTCCTGTGAGTGTTAGCGCATATTTACTGGGAAAGCGAATACGGGGCTAACAACGAATCATCCCGTTTTCCTACCCAGAGTGACCACAGAACAGTTCCACGGATTTCAATTCGGATTCTAAGCTGGCCGATCTATGATCTTAATGTTGAAGAATTAAAAAAATTCCTCTGGTCGGGTTTATCTTGTGTATCATGCGACTGCTGTGTTTGAACACAGTCAATTCTACACGGTTTCTCGGACTCAGTGGTGTGCGCTGTAGTTTGTTAAATCCTTTTTAAGAACAATCCGAACAGTTACTTTAGGATGCTGTCTCATCCTCCAGCTACCTTTGTGTTAGCAGAGGGAAATCGCACAGAATACGACTGTAAAAGGTGAGCAAACTAAGTTCCACGGATTTCAATTCGGATTCTAAGCTGGCCGATCTATGATCTTAATGTTGAAGAATTAAAAAAATTCCTCTGGTCGGGTTTATCTTGTGTATCATGCGACTGCTGTGTTTGAACACAGTCAATTCTACACGGTTTCTCGGACTCAGTGGTGTGCGCTGTCGTTTGTTAAATCCATTTTAAGAACAATCCGAACAGTCTGCGCAGTAAATCACAACGTTACTTTAGGATGCTGTCTCATCCTCCAGCTACCTTTGTGTTAGCAGAGGGAAATCGCACAGAATACGACTGTAAAAGGTGAGCAAACTATGTTGCATTGTCAGGTGTTTACCAAGAATAAAGTAGCCTGGTACTTACGGGCTCATAATACTGCGATTTGCTGACTAGTTAATCATTGTTCTGAAAACCTGAGGAGCTTTGGATGGTTAAATCAAGTAACGGAATTGAAAGACAATCGCATCTTCATCATCTGATTCTTGATTTGACCCTCCTGATACTCAAAACATTCACAGATCTAATGGCACTTTTATCATCATCATCATCATCATCATCATTATTGCCATGGTGACGCTGACACGATTCAAAGTCGGTGCTGCCATAGGCTTGAGTAGGCGCGACCGCAGGATGCTAAGCGCGTACTTTGAAAACAGTGCTTTGGTCTATTTGTGAGGGAATTCGAGTCATTATTTACAAGCAATAACTCAGTTCCAGAGGCTTTTGACGAGCGCGCACGCCATGATTCAAACTGTGCGATAACAACGATGTTAATAACTTCAGCATATTTTTAAAAGATCGTCTCTTATCTGAATTAATTCTGAGTTTTCTTGTAAACCAGTTTAACCAAAAGTTTATTATAAATTGGCGAGAGTTTGAGTATATCGTAATATTTATTTATGTATAAATTCGAAAAATATTTTAGCAATCATACTAAGGTGGAAATCAATTTGGTTTTCACGGAAAACAACTGGACCTCTCGATTATGAAGAGTTCCAGCAACCTTGTGAATATTTTTCGTTATTGACAAATATTTGTTATGGCATATAATATATCGAACTCAGAGTCTTCCATAACTGTTCTGGTCAAACTTCCAACATTTGTCCTCTTCAGTACTGGTGAACTTACCGGTGTGGTGCAAGTCCTTACCCTCTTCGACCACTGAGCGAGTAGAAACAGACATGAGGTTTTGATTAGTTCGACCTTCAAAAGTACAAATTTGATTAACGGGACTTTGCCAACTAACTGTGTGGTGTTAGTTAAATTACTGAGTAGTGTGTGTGTGTGTGTGACATGAACCGTGTAGCCGTTCCTGACACAAAATGGGCTGGGTTCTTTCACAAGAAGAAATCTTGATTCAGAGTTGCTGGGAAAAACAGAACACTTCACGCGATGAGTAGACTTTCTCTCTGAAAACTCTTCACAGAAGAAGCCTGTCAATATGAGATCCTGCAAAGCGAATTCCGTAGTTAAAGGATGCAAGATGCGAGTTGATCATATTGCTAATCAACCGACCCCGACCAAGATGCCTTCGCCGTGCAACGCGACGGTGTACTCTTAAACTCAGCATCAGTTTAACTGGAAACGTTGCACGTTGCTAAACTACCGAAAGGATGTGTACAATGGATAGTACGACAAATCGTGAGCATTTTTAGTTAGTTTTCAGTTCTGTCAAGATGTTTTTTTAAAGAATATATGTCGGGCCGAAACGCGTGAGTTTCTCAGATCAAATTTGGATCCAAGAATGAAAGAACACTAGTGAGACAATGCAGGCTTCATCCGTCACACTGCGCTCACTCGAAGGTTATCGATTGGCATGAGCAAATATTGTCTCCTGGAATAATGCGTACTTGCAAAGGATAGCATTTGGCTGTGCCCGTTTGAGAGAGATTGTGATATGCCGCTGATATGTTGCTTTTCTGAAGAAGACGCAAGAGGATGCTGCTATTTTTATATCAGTAGGGTATCATACTATCAACTGATTTTGGCAGTTGTTAACAGACATCACATTTGATAACGTGATTTGGGACATATTGCCTTTCCCATCGGATTTTTGATGTTGGTAGGCAGGTGTGATACGAGTAATTTCATTGATGGAACATTCGTCATTGTTGGTTCAGCAGGATCATGTAGGCTGTTGACTGACCAAAAGTCTAATAGGCGCAGAAAACTAATCGTGTGCATTAGGCAAATTAATCTCTCTATTTTATATGACGCGGCAGTACTGAAACCAGAACAATTGGCTTAACATATGCGTTTCTCGTGTGCCTACCACTCAGGATCGATCAGTGACGTTTGTAGTCTGACAAATCAGAGTTAGTCACGTGACCCCTACCCTAACGTAACCTTGTCAGCTGTAGTGGCATCCTGTTTTGAAGGGTAAGGTTTTAAGCAAGAGGATTATGTATACATATATGCATATCTATGATCAACTCCCATGAGGAATATCCCATTAGTTCGTCCTAGACCGGAAATTTAGAGCCTCGAAATTCGAATTCAAGTTCTCGAAAGCCCTCCCTGATAAACCTACTGTAGGTGCTATTCCTCCGCGCTAATCAACAATCAACTACCTCGGACAGACACTCAGCATTGATCAGGTCGGCTAGTCATAAGAAATCTCACGGATTGAATGTCTGACAGCCTTGAAACTCGGTCAACCTGGTGGCTTATTCAGTTGGTATGAGAAAACTCTTGTGTTAATAGCAAAAAGCTGCCAAGCAATAAATCAACCAATTGTTTACCAGACTTCTCTATATCCAAAAATTATGAGAATTCCAGGTTTGTACGACGGAGCCAGTCTTGAGAAACTGTTTGATTACCTAGAACTACAAAGTGGCTTCACCATGAGTAGTTTTAAAGCTGCAGCATTAAACATGAGGAATGCTCCCTCTGACTTTAGTAGAAAACATCAAAACTCTCTGTCCTCTACGATGTAAGGTCAATCTGGAAGTGAATTTACCAGGATTTTACCAGGCGAAGCTTTTTGATTACGTAGGCGGGCTTCAGTAACTTGTTGGTAACCCTCATCAGTTTCTGTCGGTGATAGTTTAACAGGAACCCTGTCTGGAATCGCCTCATTATGGGGGGGGGGTTAAAGATCCATAAGATAAACCCCTTTTAGTTTGAAGAAGACTCCCTTCAGATAGAAAAAATTATTGAATCGGCAATAGTTGCTAGCGTCTGAGTGAATTCAGACGATAGGTCGATGAACTGAAGTGAAGAAAACTTGGTGACGCACTACTCATAAGTTGCTGAAAACTCTTCTATCGTATGGGTGGAGGTGCTCGGGGTAGAGTCATTAGAAGTAAGCTTGATAGATTACCAGTGCTTGACGTTTGTGTGCGTCTTCGTGGTACACCCTTTTGCGGAACTCTATCTATACGTGATGCACACAGAACAAAGTTGTAGTGATTAAATTTGAGGTAGAAAGCTGACCTTTGTTAGATTTGTGTTGCCCGCGAGTAGTTTGACGCGGTGTTTACAAAATAAATTCTACGATTAGGGTCATTGATCTCTCACCTGAGAAAGGAGAGCTTTCGGTGAGTTCTACTCCAGAATATGCGACAACTTGTTTGAAAACATCAGATTCACTTCCTTCGCACAATGGATAATCTGTCCGAACAGTGAGGTACGTCTTGGAATCGTCAGCATAGCAAGCGATTTGTGCCACGTTGGGAAGCTTTTTGGAGACACTGCGGAACTGACACCAGTATGAAAAACAACAGAGTATAGAAAATAGCCGAGAGATCTGAACAATCCGACGGATTAAGATTTCGAAGTAAGCAGAACACAAATGAAAATAAAAACTAAAAACTTTCTGGGAACATAGACCGTTAATCATATCTGGTATCTATCTATCTATCTATCTATCTATCTATCTATCTATCTATCTATCTATCTATCTATCTATCTATCTATCTATCTATCTATCTATCTATCTATCTATCTATCTATCTATCTATCTATCTATCTATCTATCTATCTATCTATCTATCTATCTATCTATCTATCTATCTATCTATCTATCTATCTATCTATCTATCTATCTATCTATCTATCTATCTATCTATCTATCTATCTATCTATCTATCTATCTATCTATCTATCTATCTATCTATCTATCTATCTATCTATCTATCTATCTATCTATCTATCTATCTATCTATCTATCTATCTATCTATCTATCTATCTATCTATCTATCTATCTATCTATCTATCTATCTATCTATCTATCTATCTATCTATCTATCTATCTATCTATCTATCTATCTATCTATCTATCTATCTATCTATCTATCTATCTATCTATCTATCTATCTATCTATCTATCTATCTATCTATCTATCTATCTATCTATCTATCTATCTATCTATCTATCTATCTATCTATCTATCTATCTATCTATCTATCTATCTATCTATCTATCTATCTATCTATCTATCTATCTATCTATCTATCTATCTATCTATCTATCTATCTATCTATCTATCTATCTATCTATCTATCTATCTATCTATCTATCTATCTATCTATCTATCTATCTATCTATCTATCTATCTATCTATCTATCTATCTATCTATCTATCTATCTATCTATCTATCTATCTATCTATCTATCTATCTATCTATCTATCTATCTATCTATCTATCTATCTATCTATCTATCTATCTATCTATCTATCTATCTATCTATCTATCTATCTATCTATCTATCTATCTATCTATCTATCTATCTATCTATCTATCTATCTATCTATCTATCTATCTATCTATCTATCTATCTATCTATCTATCTATCTATCTATCTATCTATCTATCTATCTATCTATCTATCTATCTATCTATCTATCTATCTATCTATCTATCTATCTATCTATCTATCTATCTATCTATCTATCTATCTATCTATCTATCTATCTATCTATCTATCTATCTATCTATCTATCTATCTATCTATCTATCTATCTATCTATCTATCTATCTATCTATCTATCTATCTATCTATCTATCTATCTATCTATCTATCTATCTATCTATCTATCTATCTATCTATCTATCTATCTATCTATCTATCTATCTATCTATCTATCTATCTATCTATCTATCTATCTATCTATCTATCTATCTATCTATCTATCTATCTATCTATCTATCTATCTATCTATCTATCTATCTATCTATCTATCTATCTATCTATCTATCTATCTATCTATCTATCTATCTATCTATCTATCTATCTATCTATCTATCTATCTATCTATCTATCTATCTATCTATCTATCTATCTATCTATCTATCTATCTATCTATCTATCTATCTATCTATCTATCTATCTATCTATCTATCTATCTATCTATCTATCTATCTATCTATCTATCTATCTATCTATCTATCTATCTATCTATCTATCTATCTATCTATCTATCTATCTATCTATCTATCTATCTATCTATCTATCTATCTATCTATCTATCTATCTATCTATCTATCTATCTATCTATCTATCTATCTATCTATCTATCTATCTATCTATCTATCTATCTATCTATCTATCTATCTATCTATCTATCTATCTATCTATCTATCTATCTATCTATCTATCTATCTATCTATCTATCTATCTATCTATCTATCTATCTATCTATCTATCTATCTATCTATCTATCTATCTATCTATCTATCTATCTATCTATCTATCTATCTATCTATCTATCTATCTATCTATCTATCTATCTATCTATCTATCTATCTATCTATCTATCTATCTATCTATCTATCTATCTATCTAGTGTGAGTGAGTGAGTGAGTGAGTGAGTGAGTGCACAAACTATGAATTGTGCTCATTGGTCACGCAAGTCCACTTTACTTTGCTGAACAGTCGTTGTGTTATTGTCCATTCAGACCAAAATAGTCTACGTGGACCAGTATTTGGGAAACATCCTAACACGAGAATTGTGAGTGAGTGCACAAACTATGAATTGTGCTCATTGGTCACGCAAGTCATCCCCACTTTGCTGAACAGTCGTTGTGTTATTGTCCATTCAGACCAAAATAGTCTACGTGGACCAGTATTTGGGAAACATCCTAAAATCACACGAGAATTCCGATAGGTAATGCACACGTATTATGTAATATGTAATACCGTTCTCCCTGGTAGGAAAATGAGTACGAGACGTTTGGTTGGAACCAACCGGACGCGAAGAAGAACTCGAAGCTTTGTCTGAAGCACTCATCAGATGGTAGTGGACATAAAAATTGTTGTGTTCCACAAGTAACAGCTAGACATAGACGGTGCATCTACGTCATATCCGAATGCTCGATCATGTGCAAAGTTTGCGCGAATGGCAATATATCCCATTCACACTGAGAGAAGGGGTTGTGAAGACCGTGGAAGTTCAACACTTTGATGCAGAAACTGAACTAAGGTGGGCATAAAGTACTTTAGTATTGATCTGCGATTTTGTGCTAGGTAGAGCCACTTAACGAATCTTGGTGTAGCGCATTTATAAATCAAACGTGTTTTGATAATCTAGGAAAACAGATTCACAAATAAACGAGTCTCGACTTACAGAAAAACAAAAATTGCAAGAAACTAAGAGAGTTGCTTGTTATACCCTTCGGGATTGCGGTCCAGCATCGCTCCGATGCTACATCTACGATAAAATATCGATCCTCTCAAACTGGGGTGTTCTTTCGGTAACTTCTAATCATGGAGCTCCGGTCCAAATGCGTCCACACAGAATTTTCGTACCTAGCATGCGAAAAGGCTCGTCCTTGGTAGCTACCTGGCGAAGATAACAGTACTATACCGACTCATGGACAAACTGGTGAACGTTGTGGTGTTGGTGATTCCATCAGCTACACTTGGGCAGGCTGATAGCTGTCGACAAATCTCCGCGACTACTTTTTCCTCCCATCTCCCAGCTCCAGGGTTCCCATCAACCTAAAAGCCCCCCTAATCATGGGTAAACTATTCTTGTTAGCCTACCTACACACAGGTGTTGGATGTTTTCCGTGACTACTACAGAGACACATGCCTCTTTTTAAACATCCCAGTTATGAATCCGTTGACAAAATTCGACACCAGAAATGCTTCTAAGAGATAGATGGCTAAAAACCTGTTCACAAGAGTCATTTACCGCAACCATACGAAAATACAGCTCGCCTATAGCTTGGCATATTCGATTCTTGATTCCTAGTGACGTGAGTTTTGAAACCATAAGCGACGCAAACCACCGAATTACTAGATGGAACCTGTGCACCTCGATTCGTCTCGGTGTGCAAATCTCCGGATAGCTCGCACAAAAACCAACTGCCGGGAAGTTCAATGGTGGCATGACCCCGAGAAAACAGCTCGCCACTAAGGCCGCTCGCAAGAGCGTGCCGGCGACTGTTGGTGTGAAGAAGCCTCACCGGTACAGGCTCGGCAACGTCGTTACCAGAAGAGTACTGACCCCTTGATCCACAAACTTCGCAGCGAAGGCCTTCTTCCCTTCATTTCATTTTATTTCATTTCATAGAAAGGTTTTGTCTGACCTGGTTTGAGTTAGTCAATCCAATTCAAAACCTGATCGACTGAGTTACATGCGAAACCGAATTCTTGGGTTACCAGCCACAAGATGGAAATTTTCGTGTTCTTTGGATATCAGAACCAAAGATACACGAGCTGCATTAAATTAGGTGCCACTTTAAGAGTTTCCAGGATGCGTGGACCAACTACTTAGTGCAGTAGACGACAGAGGGAACTTGAACTACAGGACACGGTAGTTTTTAGTGTCCGCTTCAGGGTAGAAGATAGTGAGAAGTTCTACACCTCCAGTTAAACTCGAAAATTACCGTGGTGGTGACAATTTCACCAAAAAAGTTTAATCAGACCCCAAGTTTATCACCTAAGAGATACTTCTACCATCAATTGCAAACTAACCTCGTATTCACGGAGAAATATATGGTGAAACCCTTGTTTAGAGCAACTTTTGGTTAAACAATGTACTACACAATGTTCAACCTGTCAAAATGTCTTTTTCCGCTTGACACTACTTATATAAAGTCAGTGAACACCCTTTAGAAGCCGAAAATCGATTTCCTCTTTCTTACGCCTTATCGAGTGAACGTAGATCCAAACTTTTCCCCGCCTAATCAGCAAGCTGTACGTAAATGTACGTTGACAAAATCGTACCAAATCGACCGCTGTGTGTTTCTGGATCATCCAAGGAACACTATGGCTAAAAAATACGGAACTGCACTCAAGTGATGAACCTGAGAAATGGCGAAAGCAGAGTAGTGGGCTGATGAAATGTTTTCAGTAACATTGTGAGTAGTTTGATTCAAGGACATACGATGTGAGGTGGCCTGTGTGCAGCACATTCAGTTGAAGAATATCGTATATAGGGCTTCAACTGAAATTTAGTTGAGTCTCCGGTTGAAACCAAAGTTGTGCAAATTCCGTAAAATTTGGGTTCAATTGGAACATAACTTTGAGGGGAACTCGGGGGCTTCGTTTACCTACTGAGCCCCAAGAAGGGTGGGTCAAACAGGTCGTGGGCTGTCGAAGAGTTTTCAGCAACTTGCTATAAGCGGTGCATAGCTTGGTTTAATAGACAAACCATTTCATATTGGGAAACTTACTGGTCGTGGATTGATGAAAACAATTTTAGTTGGTTTGATTGATGACCAATCGACATATTATTGAAATTTTAACTAGCGATCCAAATTGAAGATTTAGTTCCCTGGGACAGGATTTCTCGCGTGTCAAGTGAGTATGGTCTATTTTAATGGATCCTTTTCAACTAGACACTCGAGGCTAACAAAGTCTACCGGTTAGTGTTTGATCAAGGTGGCGGTAGATAGTTAATCAACTGAAGGTGAATTAAACGGAAAGTGGGGCATCTTGCATGAGGTTAGAATACGGAATTTTCATTCACGAGGGTGACGCCGTACCATCCCAATCCTCAGAACATTGCTTGTTGATTGTGGGGACACGTAAAGTAGCTTAGAAGGAAGAATAGTTCACACAACTAATAAAATACCTATAAGCTTTCTGGAAACGCTTTAACAGCTAAAGACCGACTTTTCTATTGTTGCATCTCACTACGTAAGCGGAGTCCTCGGTTGCCATCATCAACTTTGAACAAGATGAAACCAACTAAGCTTACTAATGAGTGCATTTTCTGAACTTGTCAGTTTTTTCGCTCTCCTGAACAAAGGAACAATCTCTAATTAACCGATATTTATCCAGGGGTTTGGTTGGGGGGGGGGCACGCTATAGGTGCCACCTAATCGTGTGGTGTACCCCGTTCCTGCAGGGGAACTTAGGTACGTCACAAGTACCCTAACAAACATTTCTTCTGGCAACACCCTTCCAGTGCGAATAAGCTTTTGTAGATGAAAACCAGTTCGTCCTACCTTCTCAATCTGAATTCCTTCCAGAAAAGTGGGCAAGCAGTTGGTGACAAATCGTAGTAAGACTTTGTAATGTACTACTCATAAGGTTGCTGAAAATCCGTCGACAGCCCACGACCGGTTTCGCCCTTTTTAGGGCTCATCAGGTGGATGCATTCCCCAGTTTTCCGTCAGCCTTATGTTCTACTTGAAATCAAATTGCACGAAATTAGCGAGCATATACTCATTTGGAAAATAACTTAGTTTTTCGGGAGACTCACCTGGAACGCAGCTGCATCTCTAGTTTGTGATGTTCTCAGGCAACTGGATGTGCTGAACCAGGTCGCCTCATTTTTCAGTCGCTACGAGATTCGAGATATTGCGATGCATGTATATCTTTGTAATGTACTACTCATAAGGTTGCTGAAAAGTAAGGGTTGTATCGTCCTCGCGAGGCACAGATTTCGTGACCCGGTTGGTGCCTGCCATTCCTAAAGCTTCCCTATCGACAATGACAATGTGGCAGTTCTTATTTTGCCTTTGACCTGTTATTTTTCGTCCACACACGACACCGTTTGGGGCGTTACTATGATCTCCGTGTATATCTGGCACCTGCAGTTGCATCGGTTTTGCTGAATGTTGAAATTCGAGTAATGAGTTGTTGTGGACCATAGTTTGCTTAATGCCTTCTTAATACGTGAACTCGCTTGATAGCCTGATGCGCTTAGCTAAACCAGAAGACCAATGAACGTGCGAATCAGCTGATCGATCTATTAAACAGTGACGCGTACAGGCATGTCATGTGATGTTTGCAAAGCCCACTTGGAAAGTTCCAGACGGGCCAAAAAGTGGTACAAAAAATATAACTCATCTGTCAAGGGCAAGTGAAGAACAACCAATAAGATCCGTCTCAACGAAGCAGGTTATTCCATTGGCAGTCGTGTATTCCAGTTACATTTGGAGCTAGTTCTCCTATTATGAATGACCTTACAGTTTAGGGGGAGGTGTTAACCTGTTAGTCAATCATCTTTCGTGATTCCACGCTGTTTTAAGTTATTTTTCAGTATCAGTGAGGCAACCTCAACGCCAAAATGAATACTCTCAAATAAATTCCCCGGAAAAATCCTAAAGAATACAATAGATAACTTTGGAAATCACAAAAATGAAGCACCGTTTTTGCCAATTTTGGAGAGAGGACCGAAATTTTTGGGCACAGAAACAAATAAAGAAATCACACTCGGAAATCCAGCATATGTGGGTGATTAAAGCCTTGTTCTGTCTGATTTCATGCTCTGTTGATCGTTCATAATGAAAGGATTTCGTCTCAGACCACCTGTTGTATTATGTCTCGGCATCCAGAAGTTTGGTTGAGGAATCACATAGTTACTGAATTTCGCGATGGAGCTACAGATGTCTGTTCGCATGAATTAAAATGCTCCTTCGACCCGTAATGCCAGTGTGGACCCAGAGTAATCGGAGAGTACAGGCTCGTGTGCATGTGTGCGTAACTCCGTGTGAGTACTAGCTCCCGCTCCCATACACTGTTCGTTCCCATCCAATCAGTTTTTCGAACTTCCACTCTAATAGTGCGATACGAACGTACAGATGATTTAACATCCATCAGCCACAAGAGCAGGGTAACAGACAAAGCTTGGTGAGTTGTNACGCTCTAGGTGCCACCTAACCGTGTAGTGTACCCTGTTCCTGCAGGGAAACTTAGGTACGTCACAAGTGCCCTAGCAAACATTTCTTCTGGCAACACCCTTCGAGTGCGGATAAGCTTTTGTAGATGAAAACCAGTTCGTCCTACCTTCTCAATCTGAATTCCTTCCAGAAAAGTGGGCAAGCAGTTGGTGACAAATCGTAGTAAGACTTTGTAATGTACTACTCATAAGGTTGCTGAAAATCCGTCGACAGCCCACGACCGGTTTCGCCCTTTTTAGGGCTCATCAGGTGGATGCATTCCCCAGTTTTCCGTCAGCCTTATGTTCTACTCACTCATTTGCAAACTAATTCGGTTTTTTCGGGAGACTCACCTGGAACGCAGCTGAACCTCTAGTTTGTGATGTACTCAGGCAACTGAATGTGCTGAACCAGGTCGCCTCATTTTTCAGTCGCTACGAGATTCGAGATATTGCGATGCATGTATATCTTTGTAATGTACTACTCATAAGGTTGCTGAAAAGTAAGGGTTGTATCGTCCTCGCGAGGCACAGATTTCGTGACCCGGTTGGTGCCTGCCATTCCTAAAGCTTCCCTATCGACAATGACAATGTGGCAGTTCTTATTTTGCCTTTGACCTGTTATTTTTCGTCCACACACGACACCGTTTGGGGCGTTACTATGATCTCCGTGTATATCTGGCACCTGCAGTTGCATCGGTTTTGCTGAATGTTGAAATTCGAGTAATGAATTGTTGTGGACCATAGTTCGCTTAATGCCTTCTTAATATCGTGAACTCGCTTGATAGCCTGATGCGCTTAGCTAAACCAGAAGACCAATGAACGTGCGAATCAGCTGATCGATCTATTAAACACTGACGCGTACAGGCATGTCATGTGATGTTTGTAAAGCCCACTTGGAAAGTTCCAGACGGGCCAAAAAGTGGTACAAAAAATATAACTCATCTGTCAAGGGCAAGTGAAGAACAACCAATAAGATCCGTCTCAACGAAGCAGGTTATTCCATTGGCAGTCGTGTATTCCAGTTACATTTGGAGCTAGTTCTCCTATTATGAATGACCTTACAGTTTAGGGGGGGGTGTTAACCTGTTTNAAATGGATACTCTCAAATAAATTCCCCGGAAAAATCCTAAAGAATACAATAGATAACTTTGAAAATCACAAAAATGAAGCAACGTTTTTGCCAATTTTGGAGAGAGGACAGAAATTTTTGGGCAGAGAAACAAATAAAGAAACCACACTCGGAAATCCAGCATATGTTGGTGATTAAAGCTTTGTTCTGTCTGACTTCATGCTCTCTTGATCGTTCGTACTGAAAGGATTTCGTCTCAGACCACCCGTTGTGTTATGTCTCGGCATCCAGAAGTTTGGTTGAGGAATCACAGAGTTACTGAATTTCGCGATGGAGCTACAGATGTCTGTTCGCATGAATTAAAATGCCCCTTCGACCCGTAATGCCAGTGTGGACCCAGAGGAATCGGAGAGTACAGGCTCGTGTGCATGTGTGCGTAACTGCGTGTGGGTACTAGCTCCCGCTCCCATAAAATGTTCATTCCCATCCTATCAGTTTTTTCAAACTTCCACTCTAATAGTACGATACGAATGTACAGGTGATTTAACATCCTCCAGCCACAAGAGAAGGGTAACAGACAAAGCTTGGTGAGTTGTAACAATTAAGGTAAAGCAATTCTTTTCCTTGTTAGTTTCAACCGACTACTCTAAAATGCTTTTTTTGCAATGCAGGTACACAGAAATTCACCGAACGCACTCCCTTGTGGAATGGCTTCTCGACAATTTTACTTCCTACCATGATAGTTTCCACACCGCTGTCCTATAAAAACTCAGTTTTTCAGCACTTCAGTCACAGGACGTGTTGATATTCAGTATAAAAAGCTCTTTATGGAGGTCGATGAACTTGATCGTGAGAAGCAACTCAACTGAATCCACCTGAATCTATTACTTACGATTGTCTGCTTCAATTGAATGTGATGCACCAGGTTGTCTGATGTTTCACTTGCTACAATATTCAAGCTATTGCAATACGTTCTGTTCATAAGGTCGCTGAAAACATTTCGACAGCCCACGACTTCTCGCGCTCTTCTTGGGGCACATCAGGTGGGCTCAGTCCCCGAGTTTTCGTTAACTTTATGTTCTAATTGAGCCCCAGTTGGATAGATTTTGTCATATCTTTCCATTTTCATACGAAGTTAATGTTGACAAGAGATTCAACGGAGTCTAGCCAAAACTCTTTTTTTAAAACTGGTCCGCTCCAGCGCCCGGTTGCCTGATATATCAACTGCAACGATATTCAATACATTGCAATATACTCTGTAAACCGAACTTTCACTCAGGCTTTCTGAGAACCATGTTTTTGAGGGCATGGTATGTATCAGCTTTATATGCTTCATTCATGCAACCCTCAAGAGTTGAGGGCAAATAATACTATATTATCCACGCAAGATTATTAAGAATAATGCTACAAGGAATAATAATCTTGGGCAGCAGTACAATAGAAGTTCAAGCTAGTTCTTCACTGTCGTACGAACAAGCAGGAAGAAGGCCTCAGCAAAGGATGTAGCGGTGTGAGGTTTTGTTATAAATAGCTCGGTGTGTCTAAAGACAATGCCCAAGAATGAGATGAATACACTTTCCAAAATCATGGCCGCGTATTCTGCTGGAGTGATCCACTACCGGCGGGATGTGCCTGACGCACTCTACACAAACACAGAACACAATGGCGGACAAGCGTTCAACTGACAGTTGAACTAAGAAGCACCAGGAAGCAGTTCACTGGGATCGACTGCGTCAAATAACCTGCGGTTTTTTTTTAAAACCTGCAAGAAGAAACATGTTGCCCCCACACAGGAGGGTTCGAAGAATTCGAAGCGTTCAACTTTCGGGCGATTAAACAGACTGCGTAACTTTTGCCGACGGTAATCTGCCACGTGTTCAAATCAATTTCGCTTCTTCGGTCTGTTCAACTGTGCTCATTTTATCTAAAAGAGTGCGACTACCTGATGAGCCCTGAAAAGGGCAAAACCGGTCGCGGGCTGTTGACGGATTTTCAGCAACCTCATGAGTAGTACATCACAAAGATATAAAGATATAACTTTTAGATTTTTAGAAGTAATTAAAGAAACCCAAAATTTTTATGGTTGGTGACTAGTTACGTAAAAAGTGTCTTCGAGGAACACTGTCAGAGCACCTCTCTTCCAGTACATTCCTCATGAGTGTACATCACAAAGATATAAAGATATAACTTTTAGATTTTTAGAAGTAATTAAAGAAACCCAAAATTTTTATGGTTGGTGACTAGTTACGTAAAAATGTCTTCGAGGAACACTGTCAGAGCACCTCTCTTCCAGTACATTCTCTCTCCAGTGGGTTGGTGTACATCTCATGAGAACGACTCACTTGGTTCGCCAGAAGTTTAGAACTAAAAAGCCTCCCAATTCCGACAGAAACCCGGTCACAATAGATTGTAGTTGGTCAAATATTTTGAGTAGCCCAAACGAAATTTTGATACACTCACCGTTTCACAATGATCCGATTCATCGGGTGTTACGGACAACGTGTTGAAGAGATTTTCAAAACTTTGCGGTAGGTCCGAAATTTCTATCACAGTTCCTAAAAAAGCGATACTATTCGTAAAACAACTTACACCAGAATGACCTATTTACAAATAAACGGATCACTTTTAGTAATACTAATTGACCACGGATATCCGGAATAGGGACTAACGGCTTACCGTGGTTGACAGAATCCACATTTTTTTAAAAATAAAACCATGAGTGATTGATTGTTACGCATTATCTGGCTTCTGAGAAGGAAGAAGCAATTAATGTGACCAGTAAAAAACTCGATCTGAAAATTCGTCACTAAGAAACAGTCAGTGCATGAATAGACGCCTGTTTCCATACCAAAATCTTTACACACTTTGGGATTCACTTCATCAGACTGGAACTGTTCTTGGCATGATTTCGAATGAGACGTTTCTCTCTTTTCTCCCATATTCTCCTGTTACTCTTTCGCATTCATCGCTTGCATTCACTTTTTATGTTTGTAACCATGCTCCTCAAAAATAACTGATAATAGGGTCGCTGAAAACTCTTTGACCACCACGTGACCACGTGATGTGGTCGCTGCGGTTGAAGAATGAGTGGCGCCAAGTCTAATTGAGGGCTAATTATACTGCTTATTAGTCACTGATGGTCAGACGGTTGAGTTGTTCAAAATACTAGCTGGGAGGTTCCGAAAGTCTCTCGCGAGATGCGCTCTGTTGTTGGGTACTCATTGAATTTCGGTACAGATTGATTTCACTTACTGAATGTAATCTGGACTATTATTTTGTTGTTTATCCGTTACTCGAATTGGGCATTCGTTCATGCTAAACATTGCGGTTATTCACCTCAAACTACCTCTGTTTTATCAATTACGCCGTCGTTTCGGAGGTTTTTCTGGGATCGTCAGTTGGGTTTTAAATACGAATGTGAAACGTGCTAGTAAGGCAGATGGCAAATTCTCAAGAAGTTAGGTTTGTGTAGCTATAAATCTTTATTACTGCGTGAAATAGCAAAAGATTTGGATGAACAAAGTCTTCTGAAGAGCTTAGTTTTGATAGTTCGCACGTCACTCAACGGAATTTTATAACTGTATAAAAGCGGTCTCCTTGAAACAACTACCACTTCGCCTCTTCAGGCACCTGATTGTGACCGATGAGTTCGGAGGTGACCCTATGGTGGAAGGCCTTAAGCCGTGTTGTAGGCTCCAGGTGGCTCGGAAAGTCCGTGGTTCGAGCTTGACCTCGGCATTTCGACTGCATCTCTCAACTCGGCATCTAGACTCGGGAGACCTAGGAGTATCTAAGCTCCCGTACTTCCTTCCGACAGCGTGGCACCTGGGTACAGAAAGGGTGTTACAGTTGAACGATCAACAATCCTCATTTTCTCGTTGAGGTGATTTCAGTATTCATAGCCATACTGAATAAGTAGATGATAATTTTTAGCCTTTGTACGACCTCTCATTCAGCGATGGCGAAACCACTACTGAATAACTACCCAATTTGATGAAAAGATGTGAGCTCTTCAGACGAAAGTATTGGACAAATTGACTACTCATAAGTAGATTATCGGAAGCGTTTAATCCAAACCGCACCTCTCTCCACTGGCTATCCCTCTAGATCCTATTTTCTAGTGTGCTAAGTGTCTAAATGTCAGTAGGTCTGTCCTTACGAAGTATACTCCCAGTTTGGGCTACACGGGTGGCCGTTTGTGTGTTTCGCTAACTAAGCTAATTTTTCCAATACTTTCTTCGTCAATTAGAACGATTCGTGTGACACAATTCGTGCGTCCGTTCTACATCAGTTTTACATTGACCAATGACGATTTCTCCGTACTACAAATTTTGTGCTCTCAAAAGAATTTAGTCAATCGGTGGGCGCTTCACCAAACTGTCATTCGCTGACTGAACTGTATTCAGTAATATACGGGCCCTTCGAAACACACTGTGGCATAGTAAACTTCTCCAGTCATCCAGTCGCGGAACACATTGGTTTAAACAAACTCACACATTTAGTGGGTACATCACCAATGTTTTACCCACTAACAACTGCATAACTTTAAAAAAAAAAAGGGACCTGGATAAAGACTCACCGTTCACTGTCAAACACAGTATCAGTACCAAAAAGTGGCGTGCAAAATCCATGATGATCAAACCTAAACTCTGCAAGTACTGGAGGTTTAAGTGAAAATAAATAAGCTGCACAGTTTTTGTCTGCTTAGACAAACTCTCGAACCCCATTGGTTCACACAAAAGTGATTTAATTCCAGGCTTGGAGTGCGCCATCTTTGTGTGGTTCTTACCACAGGCCAATTGCTGCACGGAGCGTAATAATGATTGATATCTTAGAGTGCATTTCTGTTGACCGCATTCCTGTTGTCCTTGCAAACTTTCCACATTCTATCACAGTCCTTTGGTCTCATTGAGAAATCAAATGAACTGAGTGCACATGGCTGTTCGTACCCTAACCAACGAAGGCGTTCTAAGAACAACACGGCGTAAAAATGCTTTTATGTGTCAAAGTAAAACTTGTTTCTGTAGTCTGTTTTGTCGCCTAACGATTGCCAGTGAATTTTCGCTTAGCTTCACACGTTTATAAGCACCTGATGTCCACGGGTACACAAGATGAGCGGAAACAAGCTTTTCAAATATTGAAATCTCAGCGGCGTGCCAAGAGTTAGGACTTATGGTGGATAGACTCTAACAAGTATCTGGAGAGATTTCATCTAAGGTAACTGATAACGGTGGATTCGAAATCCCAGTGTACGGATGTGGTCACAAACGAAACTCACAACCTCATGATTGGTTTCGTCCTTACCGAGACTAAGTGAATGGATATGCACTGGCACGAACACGTGACCTTTTGTATCAGGGTGTGACCTCCAACCAGCTCATCTTGGAAGCAGGTTGTGAAATTCGCGGTTGAAAATTATCAGATGCTACTCGGGGACTCATGAGCGACCAGACTACACCTTCCGACTGTTTACCAGTAGTCAAAAGATTGACCGAATAAGTCGAGAGTTCAGCGGACCGAATATCTGGACACGTGATCCAGAGGTTGAAAGCTGGAACTCTCAACTAGACAGCTACTCGTTCTATCCATCAAAGTCTGCAAGATGAGTCTGAATACAGACGAAAAACCACTCTTGCGTCTGAATTCCCCGTATCCAGCCACAAGTTTATCTTAACCTGGCAAGCAATTTTCATCTCTTTTGTGATCATGTTTGTTCGTTACTGAAAATTAATGTACACAAATGGACTAGACTAAACGTTCTACACCTTCATTGGTGGATGCTAAATCTCCAAGTCTTGGACCTCCATATAATCAGCTCTCATTATTTGTCCCCTTAGTGGTTAGGAGATGAATTTACTAACTGACCTCTACACTTCGACTTCTCTTGTCTAGGCTTGGGTGACCCGGCAACATCCCAGCCCTCGTGCTTCCTTCGAGTGGCATGGCAGTTAGGCACCGAAGAGGTGCAACAGATGAACAGTAAAAACGTGTTTTTCATGAGAGTTTTGCAAACCGCTGTTTAGAAGAAAAGTCAAAAATTCACCGACTGAAGAGCGCTGTTAGCGTTTGTTTGAAAACCAGGAGAAGAAAACACAGTCAGGTTTTTCCTTTAGTACCATCGTCTTGAAGACGTATAATGGAAAGTGCTGTTCGGGGGGAAAGGAGGGGAAACTACCGTTTAATTCTCCTTCCTATAACATCACGAGACCAGAGAATACTATTTCCAGAACGGGATCGATTAGTAGTACTTGGAACTGATAGTCTGGACAGCTTTTAATTTTACACTTTATAAATTGATTTATATTAGTTTTGACAGATTGATACAATGCTCAGTTTGAAGAGAAACCGCTTGGATGGGACTCTGTGCCAACTTCACTGACTCTCCCTTGGTTATCGGTGGTTTGAACAGTCCCTCTCCTGTCCTGAAGCAATTAAATATTTGGTGAATGATTGGTGACTTCACGTCATATGGTGAGGTAATGGGTTCGAGTTGAGAGGCAGTCTCTTCTTGCCTGTGCCGAGGTCTGAACCCTGAACAACTGAGATTCGGGAGAGCGTGTTAGCAGTGATCGATTAGGATCTTTTCCAGATAAGCCCCGCCACTTCTTGTCAGCACCACTTTAATTTACGCACACAACCTTGACCTATTTTTGATGAAAACAATTCCTTATCCGCATCTAGGCTCATTTTGTGCAAAAATTTTATCCGTTCGGACGTAAAACCTCGAATGAACTTTCTGACGCTTTCAACTCTCGTTCATGACAAGTAGACGGCAATGCGTTTTTGCAAAGCCACGGAGTGACTTATCAATAAGGTTTATGCAACCATGGCCACCAAACGACACTTTCGACTGTTTCTGACAAGTAGAGGTGTAATGACCGACAGTGTCGAAAAGAAATCGATCTTCGAAAGGGAACTTGGCTGGAGCGTTCTAGGATGGAGTTTAGGACAGTAATTCTATCCATTTATTGCTGGTCTAAAAATTTGGCAAAAATCAAATTCTGCTCAGAGTAATTATCTAGTAGCCACACGACTACTGTTGACTGGAAGAAAGTTGTTCGCGAAGTTTGCGCCTGGCAGCTTTTGCAGACTCCAGCAGTTATCAGTGGCCCAAGTCTACACATCTAGATCGATGAAAAACCACACATGGTGAGTCCTTCCGAGGGATCTGCAGGCAAAGGTGCCGGAAAACGGATATTTTCATGACCTGTCTCAATTTCACTCTCTTCAATAAAAACTAAAAGTACCAATTCCGCATCCCCTTTTTTCTCATCATTTCTCGGTGGCGAGGGTTGATTTTTTAGCGATGCTTATCTGGAAAAGATCCATCCATTAAGCGCATCATTCAAGGCTGAGTGTTTTCATTTGTTTGGGTGTGGCGAACGTGCGCTGGTATAGTAGTGCTAACAAGGGCTAACTCATATGTCAGATGTCCGGTGTCTTAGCCCTGGTGCGGTCAGCACCAGGTGAGCTTAAGCCCAGCGCTCCGATGTGGACTCATCAGAAAGGTTTCACCAGAACAGGAGAGGTACTATTCGAAAGAGACTGACGAGAAAGTTGAGTTCCATCGGTTTGACAGGACAGATCTCTTGATCAGAAGATTATATCCTCCAGCAGACCTGATATGCAAACAGTTTCAAAACAAACAGCTGTCTGGAGATATTTGCCAGACAGCGTGGCATGGCATGGTCCAGGAATAAAATTGAGACGCAAAATTGCAAGGAGCATGGTCTATTTGACGTTACCGTTCAACGACGTTAGTCTCATAGGCCCAATACCGTCACGAAGAGACTGGACCATACCGTGGTGTGACGGTTTGCGCACCTCAGCGACCCGTTCAACTATACTAGGGGGTGTCCCCGCCACACTCTCAGGGTCTCTCATACCAGGTTGGTCAATGGGTTGAACTATACTAGGGGGTGTCCCCGCGAGAGTATCTCATACCAGGTTGGTCAATGTTTAGAGGTCTGACGAACACAGTCTCCCAGTCCTCCAGGTTGAGGTTTGGAACTTGTGGCGACGTGTGTCGTAGAAATCGTAATGCATTTGCATTTTCGCCAAACACCGGTGCCTTGCGGTTAGGATTCTGAGCCAAAGGTTTTGGTTGAGGAATCTAATCGTCCTCCTGTCTAGGTGTGAGCATCCTGACAGTATCCCGGCGCAAGTAAAACCATGTACGGCAGCAAAGTATCGGTGCTTAACATTGATTTTATGCTGTCGATGATGATGATGAATGAGAAACGATGATGTTATTGCTGTCGATGATGATGATGCATAGACTCAATGAAATCAAGACCATTAGGCGCAATGAGTAAATCGATTCAGAGTGTTGTTAGCCTATCACCCTCGAAATATCATACAGTACTACCCGTCCTGTCACCTTCACAGTGCCTCCTCCGCCTAACTTTCTGCTGCAGTTTAGACGAACGGACGGGACGTTTGGTATCGAGGTTCGGGCGTGCCTCACTGTTGGGTAGGCTTATAAGCCTACTACACGGACAACTGTTCCAAATCCACAGGTTCTCTCAAAATGTGACATCCTCAACTTAGTCTTGTTCATCCCAGTTCGTTGCAACTTACCACTGGTAATAGTTTGCTGTGGGCCACCAGTGCTTCGTGCTTGGCTGCCGCGTCACGAATGTCCTGGTTTGTTTGGTTTGTTTTAGTGAGTGAACTTTACACAGTATTGTGCCTGACACAACTAGTGTTCTTGGTCGCGTTTACACGTTGATTTTCGACTGTTTTACATGCGTTCCAACTGAAGAAACCGTACAAAGTTGCACAAATTTGCACTTCATAAACATTCTTGTGGGCTGTTCAAATGAACTGGTCGGACACAACGTCATCAGTGGCAATCCTTGTCGTAAGAAGCATGAATTGGAGACAAGAAATCAAACTCACAGTGATAACAAATTGTTGATTTCTTTGTTGTATACTGGTATTAATACCGATGAACAGTACTCAGACGGGCAAATCGTGATAGACGTTATTGGCGTTCCAGGACGCGGAACCATTGTACATGGGGATAGTTATTTCCAAAGCGTAAAAGCTGGTTCGAACAGCACCAAGGAAGCTCATTTCTTTCGTGGATGTGGACAGAACGAATGAAAACAAGAAAGCTGTTGTCCGAGGAATTCTGTCACCCCGTTTCTTTTGTTGAAAACCGGATTGCAGCCTAACGAAGAAGCGTCTTCATACAATGGTTCATTTTTCTTACAGGGATGTTGCCTCGTCTGCCCTGTTTAACCCAAATGGTTTGGATCACTATGAAGACTTCGGTTGAAATACCTCAAGCTCTCGTGGCTTCCCGAGCCTTACGTTTTCTGCATCAAATACAATAAC
>NW_008751806.1:810058-828645 GCF_000715545.1 Opisthorchis viverrini
TGCATCAAATAACTACTTCCGTCCATGTAGGGAAATAGCTACGAAGTGTGGCCACCAGATACTTCAGCCCCATTCACTCCACGGTCAAAAGCAGCCCAATATATGAAAATTAGTCGGAATGACCTTTTGTTTCACTTATAAAAAAGACACGGGCTTTTGCGGTTGCTTGACCTGGTCACCGAGCCTTTTTAGTAGCTTTCAGGAAGGACTTACTAATCCGGGAAAGGAGCTATTATCATATGGAGACTAGATAGTAGACGCTACTGCTCCCATAGAAGAGCCGTTTTAAGCGTAAAGCTTCCAAATCTGTTTGAGAATAAGTATACCTAGCTGAGATACATCTACTGGATGTGGTCAGGTGGTAACTGCTCACCCTTTCAAATGGCTTGGAAACTAGCCTGATTCGTCCTGAGCATGAATGTGAAGCTCACCAATCCCATATGCTAGCAAAACAAACTGTAAAAGTGGATTGTCTTCCGAACTCACCATAGGCTAGAGTAACATTTTGAATGCTATTTAATTTTTGAAACCGTTTCAGGTGTGATATACACTGCACGGTTTGTACCAACCTACAATGGTTGCAAATTTTGAACTGTGCACTCTCTCTATGTGAGTTTTGTAAGAATTGGTACGCTGCTATCAGTGTTTTTCTGTGACGTTTTTGAGTTACATGTGTTAGTTTTATGGAATTCCCCTGATCTTTGCATCCTTCCAAAGGACTTCGTCTTGCTGACATACTTTGAATGCTGATTGGTGGAAAATACTGACCAACACAGATCGATATCTGTAGATATGAACAGTGCTCAGAATCCGGTTTAATTAGCATGAGACCAGCTTAAAAGTATTCAAATTCGGTTGCTTTTGTTAAAGAGGGAGTAATCATCCAAAGTTCACGAGGTTTTTCAGTTCCTTTTTGTCCAGTTGACGGACCATGCAGGTGTGAACCAGTAAAAACCACATTTGTGTTGGTAACATCAGATTTTTAATAGTTACGGGCTCAAATGCAAATAGAATCAAAACAATACCTTTTTAAGCGATTTTACGTGACGTTAACGATGACGTATCGTACCCTGGCACCATGCCCGGACAAAATACCAACAATATAAGAACTTATGAACTTGTATAAACACATGAGCTGGTTCAGCGAATCGAAAAACTAGCCTCTGCCGAGTTTTCAGGACACAGGCCATTAAAAAAAACTTATGAAATCATTCATGTTTTCCGTCACATATCCGCTAGCAGGAGTGGAGCGGACCAGTCTTTGTTTTATCACAAAAACGGAAATTAGAACTTGTAACAAAAAAACAGTATTCGGATGTGGATAGAAACGAAGTATAACACAACTCGAGGACGCTCTCTCCTCTGGAGAGTTCCGTAGTCTCTAAAGGACCCTTTATGTTTCACGTTGATTCACGTAGCGTTTGGGAAGGAGTCGCGACGTTCCTGCACGGATTTAAATGACTTCCTGAACCTACAACTGGATGGTACAATGTAAAGATCATTTGGGCAACGACGATTCTGCATAAATAGTTTGAGTATACGAAACATGGAGTATGAAGCCACATAGACTGGCGAAACTAGCAGGTAACTGCAAGTACGAACAGTTGGACACAAGAGGCAGACGTGTTTTGAACTCAGGAATACCACTCAGTTCCGTTAACTAAATAAGGCCCGGAAATCGCAACTGATGACCTAACAGACACGCACATGCTACTCCTCAATCAAACCAAAATGGCCCATTGCAACCTAGAATTTTGTGCAGAACGTTGCGGCCATTCACTCTCAACAAACGGGTGTCAACCGAACTGAGGGCCAAAGATTGTCCGCCATCTGGATCTATAGCTCCCTCGACTTGCACATAAACTGCATGTGCAGGTACGAACCTGGCTAATCGCGGTAACTCGTGGAAAAAGCACTACCCACAAGGATGCTGAAAACAGCCGACGATCGGTTTTGTCCCCACTTCTTGAGACTCATCAGGTAGGCATAGCTCCCGAGCCACCTTTATGTTCTGTTGGAACCCAAACTGCACGAAATTCGATAGATAAACTCATCAACCTACGAATGTTGTTTTGACGAGAGACTCAACCGAATCCCCGCAGCACATACTGTTGGAGAATATCACAAACAAGAGATTCAGCCGGGCATGCGTTTCTTGTCCGGGTGATTTTCCTTATTTCACTCCCGGTGAAGGCTGTCCCATGTGACCAAAACATTAAGTAATCGTTTCGCCCTAGAGCGTTGTGGCCTTTCTCAAACTATGTAGTCCAAAAACCTAGTTGTTTGTCAAGACACATTTTGATCGTGCATTCCTCATTTTCACTGATGAAATTACGGGATTTCACGTTTTATGGTGGTAAGTGTGCTGGTATATTTTATGGATTTTCTACCAGGCTGAACTTGGGACTGCAGACTGATCAGTCACGCGGGTTCACGTGACGGGGCAAAAACTAAGTGTTGGTGAGTCGAAAGATGATAATGACGCCGATTCACCTGTTTAGAGTATTGCCTAAAAGAGGTCCCGATAAGGTTGGGACCATGGCACACGCTATGAGAACTGAAAGCTGGTAAATGAACCTTATTAGTGCTCAGCTGATGATGAGCATAATGCAATTCAGAAGGCGTATGTGCACTAATAGAGATATTTAGTGTGGTTGCGACACGTATAAAAATGAATACAATGCGAAATGGGAGCAAGTCAATAAAGGAACTTATCGTATGTGAGAGTTCCTTGATGAAAGTCCGGACGGTGGGAACGTGTTTTCTCCACAGTTTGGCTGTTACACGTATTCCATGATTGTCCGTGGACTTGGAGTGTTTAGCTGACTACTTGCTCCCTGTGCGCGCGCGAGTCCATGCGTGTTGACTGTGTTGTCGCTTCCTATATATAGGAAAGTTTGATGTATGTATAAAATATGAATCGTTCCGATGCGTACAAGACAGGAACTGACTTGTAGTCAGTCAAGGTTGCGGGTGGAACGGCGTTTGTCACGTGACTTGTGTGCTTATGTAGGATCTAGTAAACACCCATGTACTGGACAAATTAGGTGAAGTTGGTTGAGGGGACATGGAAATGTCCGCTACAACCTAAACTGCCTCCAGTTTAGTACGACATATGGTTTAGTTGTGATCATTGGTCAAAAGGGAGCCGCGGCCTCGCAGCATTCCTACTTCTCCCTTTGGGATGACGTTCGGTTTTTATCTCCTCCCTGAAGGGCCTTTGGACTGTCCAATCGATATTCCTCCTCGGCTTGAAAATCATTTGCAATTACTGGTCTCTGACTCCATGGCAGTCATCATCGTCGACGTTGGCACCAATACGCCAGTAATATATATATACCGAAATTCATCTTTGGGATTGTATCGTTAGGCCTGGTCCCATACACTGACCACACCCATGTGTCAGTTTTGACCTCGGTTTTCCCGTGAATACGTCATCGGTTTCCATCTAAGCATCATGTCAATTCAAAGCACCATCAACCGAGTGGACCCAGCTTTTTCTGCGAACCTCACACGACATGAGTCCAACGACTTCAGCTGGGCAGTCTGATTAGGAACTGACAGCGTGGATGCCATTGGGATCGGTTAAATAGCGTGTCGTGTAAGGTCCCGAACAACCTTGAAACAAGATCAAGTGGGCACCATCTAGGAAGGCTAGAAGATCCCATACTGCTCACATCGACAAGAGCCGCTTTCATCTGCATTACCACGTCATGGGCTCTAGCCGACAAATCTTCCACTAACGATGGATTAGCCCTGGTAGACGGTGGTTGAGCATACCTAACACACTTCTCAAAGCAGCTCGAACTGATAAGCTTATTCTATTGTTATACAAGTGTTATACCTGCATATCTTTGTAATGTACTACTCATGTGGTTGCCGAAAATCCGTCAATAGCCCACGACCGGTTTCACTCATTTTGGGGCTCATCAGGTAGGCGCAGTCCCCCGGTTTCCGTTAACCTTATGTTCTACTTGAAACTATCTGAAAACATCACGAACGAGAGATTCAGATGGGTTACAGGTGAGTCTCTCGAAAAAAAAAACAAATTAGTTTGCAAATGGGTGTTATACTTGGTTTGTTTGGTTGCTGTGAAATGGTACAACAGCGGCACCGGTCAGTGTGTTAACCCGATTCAAGTAAAAAAACAGCACAAAGGATTTTACAGATCAAAATACCGAAATTCATCTTTGGGATTGTATCGTTAGGCCTGGTCCCATACACTGACCACACCCATGTGTCAGTTTTGACCTCGGTTTTCCCGTGAATACGTCATCGGTTTCTTTCACCCAGTGCAGACCACAGTGAGTTTCGGAAGAAACCCTTGGTATATGGGAATCAGTTGGCATCCGATACCACTGACTTACGAGGCTGAGAGAGGGGTGTACTATTTTGCTGTAGGCTTTAATTGATTAGATTGTGTACCAATCAGTGAACGATGTCCGAATTTGCGGAAGATAATTTGAGGCTTATTCAAGTGGATTGGTCGAACCTAACTGGTAAGAGTAGTGCGATGGTGGCTACTAAATCGTCGTCGGTAAGGCTTATGAAAACCGATGAGAATAACAATATACCTTGTGGGGAATTCATTCTGTAATTGAAGCCAGTCTATGCTGAAAAGCCGAGAAGCACTGTACAGATGTTTCATCCGTATTGGGGATCATCAGCTGTGCGCATCTCACGAAACTCTGGAGAGTCTGAAACCCACTAGAAGTTTGATCACTTAACCGTTCTGCTACGATCAGTTGATTAGCAGTGTGATTAACTCGCAGTTGGACGGGATATTCTATCCAATGCAAGACGATTGTAAACGCGCGGGAGAGAGTAATGTTGACAAATAGTAATGTGGACGAAAATGTGCCAGAAACGAAGACTATTTGGAGGGAAGATCACCTCAGCCGACATTTTTTGAACGTCTGCAAAATACTGATATTCACTTTTTGTCCTTGGACTGTGGCCATCAACTACCGTGAAGCAATCTGAATTTGCGACCTCCGCGAATTACAGGAGCCAACAGTGGATGATTGGCGGTGGCCCATGAGGAAATTTATTGATAGATAAACATTAAACGTCAAGGTCTTTCTGAGGGAAACTACTCGTGTTGCCAAGAAACATTTGTCTACAACCGACGATCGGTTTATCAGCTGCACTTCTTGGGGCTTACGTGGTTGAAGCAGTTTCCTTCACCCCCTGAACTCAGTTGAGGTGCACATGTATTTGCATATCAGTTTGTTTGTAACGGAAATCTCAGCTGAATCCCAGTGATATCCCTCGTTTATGAACCCTAAGAACTACCTGTGGACTGTCGAAGAGTTTTCAGCCACCTTATGATTGGCTTTTCTCAGGAATGCACATGAAGGAATGTCTCGATTAGCTTACCAAGTGAAACACGATGTCACCTTTTGCAGCATAGTAAGGTAAGCAGGAACATCAGAAACGCACCTATCGATTAAACTGAAGAACGTTGAGTACCAACCTTCGTCAAAAACTTCTCCCCAAATTCGCCGCTTCTGATGGTTCTCAGGCAGTCTTACATTACTCATCTAGCCCGGAAAAGGCATCCGTCAGATGGGAGATGACGTTTGATCGGTGTGGATTGGTGTTAAACGTGACCTCACTAGACTTGGAGTTCCTATCCATCGTTGCTTAAGTCCTCACCATAAATCAGAGACGGGTTTATAAGGCCTTAAAATTAGAAGGATGCGACCGGAAAACATCATATATATTATATGGGCAAATGGCCTGGCTTTGTTAGAAAAGCCCCTCAAAGTGCGCACACTCACTCAAGAGAACTCCTATGATGGAAGAGGAGGAATGAAATGGAAGCCGGAGACGGGAACTCTGGGGATCAGGACATAACAACGCCTTTCAAACAGGAAATAAGACAAACGACTTTGGTTCCACTGGTGACTTTGCACATGAAGAAAACTCTTACTTGCCAAGAACGGACAAGGAAACGATGCGTTGTTTGATGGAAATTTTAACTGGTCTGCTTAATTGGTTTCACTTCGAAAAATATTTTGCTAGAAGGCAAGTGGAAACAACTTCCACTTGGTTGCGTACTCAGCGGCGAGGGATGATGCAATATCGTCTGACTTGAGCTTGTCGCACGAGCCTGTAACAATACACGAAGGAAGGTACCTCTTTCTATATACAGAGCAGACTAACCCTGTGACTGTGAATGATGCGTGCTTGTTACAACGACTAAACTGATGAGATGCGACGGTCCTCAGAATGCCAAAACCCCGAAGTACCGTCAAGGCTAAGAGTTACTTTGTTTGAACCTTAGCCGAAAAACGCTCAAATTCAAACACGGGGTGAGTGATATCACTCACATTTGTCGAGAAAACAAGCTTGGTTTTTTGCCAAGAGAATGTTGTACGTTGGTCTTTTCGTGCCGATTGTTTCAACTGGTATCGATTAATTAGGAGTCCATAAATATTTGCTCATGAAAATAACAAAAATACAACATCAATATCAGGCGAAGATGAACCAATGCTGCCTCAGTTCACAGCCTTATTTAGTTTTGTCCTGAAGTTGTACCGCTGGAATGTGGAATGTTTTGGTAAAAAACAAAGCATATTGTCCGCACACAGGCGTGCACTTTTTGTTACCAACCTACAGTCAAAAATATTCACTTTTATGCATATATTTTGGCTAAGCAGATGTCATCTTTGTCAGTATGTTGAAATATTGGTTTAATGGTGATACTACTGATGGGGAGGCATGCGAGCAGTATATGTTGTTCTTGGAATTTCGGTTTGCGTCTCTTGAAAAGCGGAGATCTGTTGCGGAATTTGATCAGTGAACGATTGGAGTCAGCGAATATCCAGGAAAGTTGAAGAAGACGCATTCAGGAGAATATGGATGTCCAGTTTTTGTAAATAAGATGCAAATGAGAGTTTTGCTTCCCTGTCCGATAGTCTGTAACTAGTCAGTTGGCATGTTCTAATAAATAACTCCGCAGCGAAGGCCTTCTTTCATTGGTAGCTCTGATGCGTTTTCTGTGGATGGTCAGGCTGTCATTGATCCATCCGGGGAGCTTGGCAGTTAGCTTGCAAACGCTTTGTCCCCAGTCAAAGAGATATTGTCAGTATGCAGATATCACGCATCACCACTGAACTGCTCATGGACGATGTCTCATCGACTGGGAATGAAACGTTTGCCATCTAAGTGCCAAACTCGGCAAAACGATCAATGGCCAACTGATCAAAAGCCCATATCCCTTTATTGGTGCCCATGGTCCTCCCCATGAGGCCTGGAGAAAGCACGAACAAATAATCTTTCGTATTTGAGTGTAACTCATGACCATCACAGCTCGACAGTTTTCTCAAGCCACGCAGATGAATTACCCACAAACTATTTTTTCTTCTTTTTTAGCCTCATACAGGATATACACTGACTTTTGTTCATATACGTTGTCTGACGAGCAAATAGGGTATATAAAAAGTTTCACCAGGACCTTGTAAACGCCGATTATTTTGAGGACCTTTTACAGATAAGCCCCGCCAAAAAACCAACCACCGCCAACCAAAAAAGATCAGAAAAAACGATGATACGGAATTGGTTTTTTTAGTTTTTATTAGAAAGTGAAATTGGGACGTGCCATTATTAATTTGCATGAAAAGGTACGTTTTTCGGTAACTTTGCCTCCAAATGAACTCACACAAGTAATTGTCCACTAGAGATTGGTGTGTGCCGCATTGGAATTTATTTTATTCTGTTCTTCCAGTCAACAGTGGTCATGTGGCTAATAGATAATTACACTGAGTAGAATTTGATTCTTCTCAACTTTTTGGACCACCAATAAATGGATAGAATTACTGTCATAATTTCCATAGTTGGTCACTCTAGCGAAGTTCCCTTTCGAAGACCGATTTCTTGCTGACACTGTCGGGCATTACAAATCCACCTGTCAGAAACAGTTAAAAGTGTTATTCGGTGGCCATTGTTGCACAAACGTTGCTGATGGATCACTCCGTGGCTTTGCAAAAACGTATTGCCGTCTCCTTGTCGAAACGGGAGAGTTGTAAGCGTCAGAAAGTTCATTTGAGGTTTTACGTCCGACCGGATAAAATGTTTGCACAAAATGAGTCTAGGTGCGGATACGGAATTGTTTTGATCAAAAATAGGTCAATAATTGTGTGGTACAATATATTGGAGCTGGCGATAATTGGCGGGGCTTGTCTGAAAAAGACCCTGTTATTGTTCATCAAGCCAACCTAGTGATTGCTGGACTACCAACCATGGCCTGCCAACCGTCGGTTTACGTTAGGCTTTCCAGATGAATTGTGGTTAGACTGACCTCTCGGATAATGCGATTTCGAATTGAATGATCGCATTCGCAAGCAAGAAGGTCTTTTTAGAAAAGAGATTTCTCCATGCCTCTTAGCACTTCTTTAGTTTTGAACAAAATGAGGACACCTGCTTGATACTTCGTGAAGGGAATGAAATCACAAGAGGATCGGATAAGGCAGTTAACCCTTCCGATTTGCGATACTTCAGTGGACAGCCCGCGAATGAACTAATTTCGAAGAACCATCGAGAACAAAAATAGGTGCTTTCAAAATAAGCCTGCATATTTGGGCAAGACATAATCAGACAGAATAACACCACGAAATCACGTAGGTACATGTCAGTTCATTTTGGTATGCTGTCTTCTTTCATGTGAACACAACAGTACACCAAACATATTTGTAATGCACTACTCATGAGGTTGCTGAAAATTCGTCGACAGCCCACGACCGGTTTCACCCTTCTTGGGGTTCATCAGTTAGGCGCAGTCCCCGGATTTCCGTCAACCTTATGTTCAACTTGAAACCGAATTGAACGAAATTAGCGAATATACACTCGTTTGCAAACTAATTTTGGTTTTTCAGGTACTCACCTTGAACGCAGCTGGATCACTCCTTTGTGATTTCTTCTAGGCGATACCTCGAATGGCGTTTCGATTGAAATATAAGGCAGCCTGGTACAGCACATTCAGTTGCCTGGAAGCATCACAAACAAGAGATTCAGATGGGTTCCAGGTGAGTCTCTCACAAACCCAAATTAGTTTGCAAATGAGTGTATTTCTCTAAGTACAACAAACACATTTTTGGAACAGCTTCGCCTGAATTCCCATCAGTTCTCCGAGTAGAAGCACTCCTTAAGCTTTTCTTTGGATCGTCTCCTGCAACTGGAGTTCTTATGTGGACAAAAACCCAGAAGCACCATGCAACTATTGCTGAAGCCCCACGGCAGTGTATATGTGCTAGCGGCCCCTAAGGCAATTGGTACCCCCGTTCTACCGGTCAGCAATTAAACGCTATACTAATCGGCCACGAGTGCCTCACCTACGGTGTGAATGAAACTGAAAGCTCTCCTCAAAAATATTAAGTAATCCAATTTTGGGGGGGGGATAGAACCAAACAAGTCCCAAGAGCCTTGCGTCATTCGAAGTGCCAATCAATACGGCATCATGTAAATCGTGTGATGAATAAAATCCGTGGCACCTTTTTCAGTCCACGAACCAGTGAATCAGACTGCTGACCAGTCAGTCATAGCTGGATTGCACAGTACTCAGCTGCCGATCATAACCTCACTAGAAAGAGTTTTCTTAAAACTCGACTGAACGACAAGAACAAAACCCACCCGGGAAACTTGGACTAAAGCCTCGATCCGGTGTATCACTCTGTGACTTCTTTCTCGTTCTCCCAATGTCCTTTCGGTCAGTCTTTCACAGGTGAACCGACCTGACTATACCTGTTGATGCAGGTGGACGAATCCAGCGGTACTTAAAGAACGAGCACCTCTCCAGCAGTCATCGCCGTCAGACAAGTAAATTAAGAAAATATTCACAAAATCACAGTCATCAGCGTATTATTGAACTGACAAACGTACTTATGTCTTTTGCGACAAGAATCGATCACTTTCCTCGTTCTGTAGACCAGTTGGTCCGGCCAGTTGTAATTATTCTTTAATCTTGCATGTCGATACACATAGGTTGACCTTGGACAAGGACATTTAGGCGGGCGAGGTTACATTACAGCTAACAATGTTAAACTATTCTTAATTTGCGTACGAATGGTCAAATCAATCCGCATTTGAGCTGCTTGCTGGCTAAAGACGTAGGCTACTTATGCGACACCTCAGCAGTAATGGACGATTTTCCTTAGCGGAAGCAACCTACGCAAAGCCCTCCATCGTGCACACTTACGTTCGACTGATTGTGTTCCAGTAAACCAATGAGAATAGTCTGAAGCATCGGCAGACTCCACCAATCGGAAACCGGCTGACTTGCGAAAATCACGGCTTTGGTTGATTCATCCCTACCCTGCAGACATTTTCTTGATACATGTTACAAACTAACAACAGTCACTGAAACCTTGCACGTAAGTTTGTATTGGACACTTATTCCACGAATTAGGCAGGGCGATTTGGTCAGTGAAGCTGTTAGAAATCCGGGTGACAAGTAGCTATAGAGGCATAGGCGTACAGTTTATCAGTTCAATCTGTTTCGTAGAATAAGCGATAGCTCCAGCAAAAATGTGGATTAAGTGTCCGAGTAGAAACGAATCAAACACACTTAGCAACTTAAGAGAACACCAAGCTTTTGAGAAGGGATTGAAGGAAAAAATTGGATCAAAGTTAGAGGCTGCCTGCAAACTTTTGAAGGAAACATACAAACATGTCCCCCCCTTAGTAACAACCTGAGTCTTTGTTCCCCTTTTGCTGACATAAAACCTGAACCAGTTCAGCTTATGGGAATGCTCCGTGTCAGAACCTGTGCTACGCCATCGGCAGGCAGAAGTGCGAGCTAGCACATGAAGGTTCGTCTTTCTAGACCCCGCGCTGGTTTTGCCCAGACCATAACTTCGACATGGATAACAAGAAGGGGCTGATAAGGCCCAATGAAGGGCAGCACGTCCGCATTTGACCTCCTTTTTCCTCGTCCGCATGCTCTTACAAACATTCCACCGTTTCACCACTTCACTGGGCTATTTGGCGTCAGTTCTGCAAACGTTTCGCACTCGCCGATAGCTTACAGACTTTCTGTCCACATACACTCACTAATTTGTGCCCGTTTATCCACAAGCATTGATCAGACTGCAAAGATATGTTCGAATTAAAACTATTGGTGGACCTGAACAAATGTGCGTCAAACGGTGGTTCACCTGTTTCTAGACACGATATAGAGCGTCACTCTTATGCGAATTGGTAACGCCTTAAATGCATTGGCTTGAAGTTTGATCAAGTGGGCCAACTGCCAAGCTGCCCTCACCCTCTTCTCTGCACCGAATCCTGTGTTCCACGTCCTCATATCTCCAGCAGCCAAGTGGATGACAGTCCAGATAACTGCCTGTGACCGGTCGTCAAAAAGTTTAACAAAACTATCAAAACTAATAATGGCTCCTGTTTATCGGAAATAATACGGATCGCTTCTCAGACATAAGTCGCAGGCAGAAAATAAAAAACAATTTCATCCCCTCGACTGCCCCCACTTCTTTGGATGCAGCACGAGGACAACGTACGTAGTTCTACACTCCGAAAAGTTCCGGATCTTATCCGGATAAGCCCCGCTAGTAACACAAAAGTGCATGTGCGAAAAGTTAATCCCGCCATATTTTGCCAGCTCCAATTTAATGTACCACACAATCTTGACCTATTTTTGATCAAATCAATTCCGTATCCGCACCTAGGCTCATTTTGTGCAAACATTTTATCCGTTCGGACGTAAAACCTCAAATGTTGTGCAACAATGGCCACCGAATAACACTTTTAACTGTTTCTGACAGGTGGATTTGTAATGCCCGACAGTGTCAGCAAGAAATCGGTCTTCGAAAGGGAACTTCGCTAGAGTGACCAACTATGGAAATTATGACAGTAATTCTATCCATTTATTGGTGGTCCAAAAAGTTGAGAAGAATCAAATTCTACTCAGTGTAATTATCTATTAGCCACATGACCACTGTTGACTGGAAGAACTTTCTTCGCGAAGTTTGCGCCTGGCGGCTTTTGCGGACTCCAACAGTTATCGGCGGCCCAGGTCTGCACGTCGAGATCGATGAAACGCTAATATCTCGCCGTAAAAAACATGCAGGGCGATGCAAGTGTACCGAAGAATGGACCTTTTCATGGAAATTAATGATAACGTGTCCCAGTTTCACCCTCTTCAATAAAAACTGAAATTGCTAGTTTCATATCCTCTCTTTTAATTATTTTTGGTTGGCGAGAGCTATTTTTTGACGGAGCTTACCTAGAAAAGTTCCGAAATTACGCACGAGTACCTTCCAGTTCAAGCTTAAAACCGGGGTCGCCCAGACTCCGGTGGAGACACGCGAAGCCAATCTAGCCCCTATCAACTCAAGATTGGGTAATCGTGTCGTGTTTGTAGGCACTTTTGTTCTTAAATGTACAATGGTTGAGTACAACACTGCATTCTCATGGGACTTTTATTCAAACGTGGTAGATCTAATAATTCAATTAAGCCTAGCACCACCTCCTTTAGGATTACTATGGTGAGGATGAAGGAATTTGTGCGGGTAGTGCTACTGTTGTTTACTTTCTTAGAGCAAAGTGTTTACAGCAGCATAATTCACGCTGACATAGACAGCGGAAGCCATCAAGCTGGCCTCATAATCGCCAGCGGGGTGTCAGGCTAAGTTCTGCCACCCTTTCTGTCTCAACTCGAGGTGACGATTGCTGGATAATTTTCCTTTCTTAAAACACCACATATCTCCCTTCATCTCACTCCTCAGAGGCGGTATGTCTAACTGGAAATGCATTTTTCACTTTTAACCATGGACGGCCCACAAATATTTCTGGAAATCTTGACTCGTCAAGCTGGTTGTCCTGATTGTAGACCGTCTGAGATAACAAGGCATAGATAGCTGCAGCAAAACGCGTCAAATTTGCACCGACTGATTGGTTAACCTGGTGAACAGTTGTTCTTGAAAGTGAGCCTCCTTTCAGAACAATACCGACAAATTTTTCAGTTATTATGGAGTGACTAAAACTAACAGTGGTGCGACGGTCCAAGTGTCCACATAAACCAGCTATAAGCGCGATGGAGTTGCTTATGCCACATAAGCCGATAGAGAGAGATTAGATCAACTCACTCTCTTGAACCTCTGAGTTAGGCGCGGGAATTGTAGTCAACGTTACTTAAAGTGTGGTCTATTTCAGTTGTCCTCCGCCAAGAAATGTCGTATTTCGGTAACTTACGTTGGATCCACAAACCGCATGGAGCTTATACGTTTTCCGTTCCAGAGCAACCATTGCGCATTTAGTTAGTCTAGAAGGTGGACTGAAGGCTTCATCATTTTTAATAGTAGGGTATAAGATATTCCCCGAAACGGCAAACCCAGGAAATCCGGAGGGTGAACCGGTCACCGATTCGTTAGACTGGTTTACGATAGACTGTGACGACGGCCTGTGACGCACCCGAATAAACAAAAAACGCTTTTCAAGTGCGTATGGTCAATTCGAGAACCAAGCCATTCGCTCCCCTTTTGGGACCAAATCAGGAAACCCAAAGCCACCTGATTGTATGTGCTCTCTGCGGACTGAATGCAGACTTTAAGCTTCGGTGCCAGAACAACTTCAGTGGGTATGGGCGCAGCAAGGTAGAGACTATTTGACCGGATAGAACATTCACACCTGGCAAACTCTCTCGCTTTCGAATTTGGAGCGTGAGCAAGTAGGCATTACCAAGCTATATGCGGAAACGATTGAGGCTCCCAGCTTCCTCAGCGTTTGTCCCCTGCAATCACAGTAATTGCAAAAACCGCTCTTTTCGTAGATGACTTGCTGCTTTTAACACAGCCTCATATAGACCTTCAGAGACTACGTGGAGCCCATACGCCACTGCTCCATAAATTACGCCAAACAGACTATCAGCAAGCAGCTACTGGGAGCTTTCATTGGACCGTCAAAAATTCGGTTAAATTTCTGAAACTCGTTGGCTGTGAAATGTGCTTAGACCTTAAAATCTTGCGGCAGAGTGCTTCGATTTTAAGGAGTGTGACAGGGGGATCCTGTTTGACCAGGAGGTCATAGACGATTAAATTCATCGTCTCTCATCATAGACAAATAGAACTAATATTTTTGCAAGACTAAGGCGTCAACCATCACTGAGCCTAGGGTGCGGAATATCCTTCCTTTTTACGTTGGTGAAGTGCACCTACGACGCAATTCAAATCGCTGTACAACGATTTTTATCCTGAGAGTTGTTCAAGCTTTGCAGACCAGCCTATATTAGGATTCTAATATACTAAGGATTGAGCGACCCTATTCACGAAACAACAGGCTAAGTCTTCCGGATCATTGAGTACTACCTAATCACAAGCAGTGTGATTAGGTCCGTCCACGGTTACGCAAGCGACCTGTTGATCTACCCGCAGAGTTGATCTTACCACAACACCAGTCGCAGCAACAACCCGGATCCATGAACCGAAGTAAGCACCCTTCAATATGGTTTCCTGTCCAAAACGCGGGTGTACTGATGTGAACAGGACAACTTGAGACAACTTCTCGGACAACTGATGGAAAATGTGCCCAACGCTCCGAATTGACCATGATGCCACAAATGCAAATCGTTTAATGCAGTACAATTAACACCGCTGTTTTTGTCCGGATGCTTTAGCTGAGATGTCTCTTAAATTTTGCTGTAATTTGCGCGAATGCCTTGGATAATTGCGCCAAACCAGTTATCCATGGATCCAAGATCCTACATCCTTGATCGATACATGGCTTTTTCAAATTGAGCACTTTGTCGAATCACCGTTGTATACGTTCAGGCGTTTGATTACCAGGACAGAAATGGCGACATACCTGTACGGAATGCCAGCAATTTGCCTCAAACTTGATTTCGGTCTATCGCTCTCAACTAGCCGATTCGCCTCAAATTACTATGTACATCAGAGGCCAAGATTGTCGGACTTTCAGCCTCGGTAGCTATTCTTCCTCTTGATGGAGGAAAGTGTTGTTTTCCCACCAAAAAGCCACAACAGTTGTTGATCTACTTAACCCCTTCTGACTTCGCTTTTAAAGCCCTTTGACTGACAATAATTTGGGAAGCATTTTCATCCCCATGCTCCTGGCTTCCTTTATTCTTCTAAACAGATCCGATAGCATGGCACAAAACCTGCTTTTGATCCACGTGTTTCTGGACTGACCAGTGAAATTCGGACTTCCTCTTCACCAAGTAAAATGGCAATTTATAGGGCATTACGACTCCTTCCACATAGGGAGAGGTGACTACGATGTCCCAGCCTGTCGGTTAAACCACTCAGAACTTCCCTGCAATACAATCTTGAGCATTTTATACGACTGCAGCTACTACATATGTATAGCTACTCATTGAGCTAGGTCAGCCGGTCGTCTTTGACGCACCCCTAGAGGTCGTCGTCCAACCTCTCAAGAACGCACAATCGTCCCCAAATGTGGGGTTTATGAGTTTAACTCAAAGACGAAAGATTATTTGTTCGTCTTCACTTCAGACTATGGTCACCAATAAAGGGATATGGGCTTTTGATCAGTTGGCCATTGATCTTTACGATTATAGCTTCTATAGGACAGTTCGCGTGAAAGTAAGCTTGACCTACTCTTTTTCGGCAAATCAACTATCATCCCTTCTGGATTCTGTCATAACCAACGATTGATACTTCGTCGATCAGGTAATAATTAATTATCCACTGGGATTTTGCGACCACTATGTACTGGTTTCTGATTTATTCTGTCATAAGGCCAGCAATCCCAAATCTCAAACCCGGATTCGAAACTTTTCAGCTATGCGCATCTTCCTCAAAAGAGTTAAACTGGGACCATTTTCAGTGGAAGTCTAAAATATATAAATAGGTTGAAGAGGCCGACGCGGTGCTCGTCCCAAACAAACAACACGCAGTCGGAGCAGCTGCAAGCTATCTAAAGGATTCGGCATCTTCTGTGAAAGAGGCCGCAACTATGTTTCAAAAAATGACTATGGAAGACAGAAGATGAACTGGCATTTTGTAAAGTGCGGAATAGCTGTAAATCGGGAACCCGCCAATGGAAATTGCGTAAAAGAGCCATCATTCTGTAACATGTCCAGAAAAACAGAAATGTGCTTTTCAAATGCACGAGAAATTTCCGCGGAATCAAGCCATCCCCGGTCTCCTTGAGGACAGGAATGGAGAACGCACGAGTGACCCAGAGAGAGGGCACTATGCAGGTCTGTATCCAGCCCCAGCGTTCTCGTCACAGCCAATCCCGTCAAGGCCTAATTACGAACGGCCACTATCCGACTTGGTCCTCATGGTGGAGGACAGTCGTCAACTCTTGCACAAGATTAATCCACTCCGCGCGTTGGGTCCCGGCGAGTTCAATTCAATGATCCTGAAGGAAACTTTATATACACTGGAAACTTATTTCTGCCTGGTGTTTCGTCAGCCGCATGACAAAGGCCGCCTTACTTCTGGTTGGAAGGAAGCGATTGTCATGCCAAATTACAAACTGGTGACCGGCTATCGGCTGGCAGCCATAGACCTATAAGCCCAACTAGCGTGCCGTGCAAGGTGATGGAACGCACTCTGAAGCGAGCTATCCTAGGTCACCCTACTTTCAACAACTCTCTATTTCCCGCTCAACACGGATTTCTCCCCGACCTTTGTTGCTTGACGAACATACTCGTGTTTAAGGACTGCTTAGCCCAGGCCAAGGGCGAAGGGCTTATATCGGATGCTATATATTTCGCCTTATCAAAAGCGGTTTATCAGGTCCGACACGTTCTGATATTCCAACAACACGAGTCTTATGGGATTCAAGGGAAGATCCTGCATTGGGCCAAAGCGTTTTGATCAGACAGATCCTCCCGAGTGAAGGTAAATTCTACTTACTTTTCCCGGCGCCGGTCTCCATTAGAGTTCCCCAAGGCTCTGTTATGGGACCACTCCAGTTCCTGACATAAGGTAAGACCTTCCAGACGTTCTTGCAAGTCCAGATCTACTGTTTGTGGACGAATTGAAATCCTGGAGTTCCAATGCCAGTGCCCACCAAATGGATGTAGACGCTGCAAAGCAGTGGCCCTCGGACTGGCACCTTCCTCTGAACTATGAAAAGTGCGTCCGTGTATCATTTGGAGGAGACTCAGCGAATGCCTTTGTCGTGCATGGTGAGAAAGGACCAGGAGACATCACGAGGACAGATGCCAAAAAAGATTTGTGTCTGGCTCTCTCCGAAATTGTCCTTCTCACTGCACCATGAGAAGTTGGGCTGTAAGGCATTCACCGTTCTACAGATGATTCGGCACACCTTCCCCCGTATTAGTCACATGGACTTCCAAATACCTCATGGTGCCTACGTGGGACCGCTCCTTGAATATGCCAACCAAGTTGCTTACTCAGGACGTACGAAAGGCCCAATCCTCATTGGGCGTCCAGCGAGGCGCCACGAAAATGGTTGCCGGCCCCATATCCGTGGACTACGAAACGCGTCTCACAGTGCTTGACCCCTTTCTCCTGGAGTGTTGTCGCATTCGAAGGCACCTAATTCTTACTTTTACCCTGAACAAGACTTGTTCAAATCTTTTTCGCCGTTGACCCAGCAAATACACAGCGGGGACATAGTGAGATTTTCAAGCTCAGAACGCAAACTTTCATTAACAATTTTTTTCAGTTCGGCTAGTAGCTGCGTGGAATAACCTTCCTGAGACGTTTGTCCACGCTCCCTCCAGAACCCAGTTCAAAGCACCATTAGACTTATTTATGCAAGTCCTCGCGCTGGCAAGCAATCTGCCCCGCGCTGACAGCATAAAGGGCAGTATTACACTTTTTTCACTTCCGCCATTCAATGAACGACAAGAAGAGATCAGACTCGGGAAAAATCGTCGAAAGCCTCGATCCTCTGCGTTATTATGTGAATCCGTGACTACGTATGTGTTGGGTCGAACTCAAGGTCATTGATAGGGGCCGACCTTGAAATTATTTGAACGTGTAAACAATTGGAGTATTGTAGTATGCGTTGTTGATTGATTCATATGTAAGGATTGGTGATGTACAACCGTGCTTACTGGGCTTTGGCTCATGAGCTTTGTTTCTGTTTTCCATCCACAGAAATTGTCGCGAACACCTGCCTTCGGAGAATCACTGTCCCCTGGTGCTTCCATAGCGTGCATATTACAGTATGTTGTGTTCATGGGTAGCCATAACTTTGGTTTATAATGACAGAACTATCAGCGTGTCCTTCGGAGCCAACCGATCAACAATAGTGTCTGTGGTTGAGCCAGAGCTGCAGCTCCCACACCACCGGTGGCAAGCGTAACATGCCACCCCTATTCGCCACCTTTGGGCATCGATGTTGCCACCGGTGGCGTTTACTGGGTGGTCAACTATTTTCTATTTCTGATCGTTCACTCCTTAACGTGAAGTATTGTTGTGGCATGAAGAAGTGTCTACCAATCATCTGAGCACACAGAATTTTGTAAACAGTTGTTGAAGTATTTAGTGAGCAATGTACGCTAGGCTTGGAATATGCAGCGGACTAGGACCTAATCAGCGTGTTCGGACAAATTAACAAGCAAAAGTAACCATTTGACGACAATTATCAGCTATGCCTACAGCAACAGCAAT
>NW_008751806.1:831918-845386 GCF_000715545.1 Opisthorchis viverrini
CAGGGGATGGAATTTACGGCAGAAGAACCCATCCACCACTCAACCCTGCGTGTGCATTGAAGGTGCTAGGTTGAATCTGCCTGAATTACATCACCGTACTTTGCAAGCAAACCACGCAGACGGACGGAAATAAGAGAGAACATTTAGGCTCCCATCATCACAAACAGACACAGCCACGGGTCCAAATGGGCGCAGCGCATCTCGGATGCCCTGCAGATCACATACAGGATAGTCCAAGCGGCGTAGTTTATCGCGCAGAACCCGCACATTATCACCGGTCAAGTCTATTCAACAGTTTTTCCGGACATAGTCTCGGATTTCCATAGATTACTTAAAATATTGCAACAATTCAAACACTACACGCTCCTGCTGGGCATTCAAGCGTCGGTTCACGGCATACACTTGTCAATCAGACGTGCGCAGGTCATGCGAGTGTTGCATATAAAAACTAACTATTACAAAGCGACTCTCACGGTGAACGACACACATGAACGATCCGCAGTCAGAATCAGCGTGCCTAAGTAAGTTATTTGCATGATTATGCACCAAAAGGTCGACATACCGACGACTCTTTTGATTAGCATTCCAGTGAGGTCACACTTCACCGACGTTCTGTTCGTCCGAGGATACATTCTGTGGACCTACAAGACATTATACCACATTTAACCATCTTACTCGACAACAATCCAGTTGATGAGGCACTCGGCTTAGGCAAAATTGTCCGTACCTTCGTTGCAACCGTGCTGGTGGCGTTCTGCACGTCGTGGGAACCCGGACTGCAAGTGGAACAAGCGGAAAATGACCATTTGTAGCTCGGCACTAGTTTATATACCATTCTGATATTGGGCTCATATGGCCTTGATACACTAGCTGCCCGGTCCAGACCACAAGTCGCCGACTCAGCCACAGCTCTCGACTCGTCCATTTTGAAAACTCACCCCATGATAACCGACTGACTCAGTCGTATGATTACTAGTTCTCTCTGATTTCCTGTTCACAGTACGTTAAGGTAATAATGTGATAGACCTAATTCACTTCAGTTCAGTACCTTTCGACAGTATTGTCAAAGGGAACTGAATGCGATACCGCTGAATTACAGATATGTTCATGCCTGAGAACGTATCAAGCTTTCTCACTGGAATTCTTGCGCTATTCATTCAGGGTTTCAGTATAGCCTGTTGTTAGGACGCGCCCAGACATGGAAAACGTATACGTGCAGATAGTTACGCATCCCCAAGGTCACCATCTGCATGGGTCAATTACTGAAAGCAATGTAACATTGCGATCAAAGAGGCGACAGGAGAGAGTGGAAATTGGCAAGTACGTTTACAAGTGCCGCTGTACCATCTGAAGTCTCTTATTGTTTTGACATAAAGCACACCTACTATTGAGCATTGTAGACCGGATCCTGTGGGGATTACAAGCACATTATACGTATATCCTTACAGCGGTTCTTCTCTGCGGTACGAAGCATCAGCGCTGTGATTCGTTGAACGGAAGAATACTGGATCACGGCAAACTCAGACAACTTTTTTTTATGGACGATGTACCTGGGAGGTTATGTTTAAAGGCGCAGTGCGAAAAGATGATGCCGAGGCTGAATGAACACGAGAGTGCAGAATAAACAACATGAAGAACATACAAAGTGAAGCTGATGTTTTTCGTGATAGTAATAATCGGACGCTAAGAGATAAATAAACAAATTCCACACCGGTGGGGAGTATCTATACGAGAATTCCAAAGGATGTTGACGTCCACAGGGTTCGAGATTTTCTTTAAGTTTTAATATGCGCGAGTCATGTTCCTATGGTAGAAACTCATCAGTGAATACTACTTCTCCTCACTACAGGTTTATTTTTGTGGAAGACAAACCTAACAGTTTTCGTATCTTTTCACATAACAGAATACACTCCCATGCTAAACTTTAGACACCATCGAGAGCCCGAATCTATTTTTGCGACATAGGCTCACTGCATGCAATCAGTGAATGTGGTCGTACCTGTTCGAACTGGAGAAGAAGGATGACATGTAAGCCGCGATTGAGTAGTACCACGTGTAGTCATATACATTGTTTGCTTTCAGGTGGCTTTGCTTCTATAACCACGTATTCTTGAATATAAAATCTCATGTATCCCAAGCACCATTTGTAAAAGCGAGCTTTTAGTTTTCCAATTTTAATGATAGCCACTGTCCCGTGAACCTTATAGCTATTGTGACTACTGCACAATTATTCGCTCCGAAGGGAATTCGTTTCATTCTTAGGCATTTTTGATATTTTGCTATAGACTCTCATATTTGACTTGAATGCCAAGAACTTCTACACCGTCATCAAAGTCGAGAGGTTTACTTTTCATTGTAGTAGGCAGATGACCGCTGTTGAATAGTAACAACACCGGCCTGTGTGCTGAGTTTTGCGAGCCCCTCTTATCTGTCCTGTAAGCAATAAAATAGCCATATATGGGAATTAAAAGTCTCGTTATTGATACAGGGCTTTCATGGTAAAATCTTGTTACTAAGATTATGGATTTTAGCTTTCCAAGAAGGAACCGACGACGTATTCTACGAGAAATGTTTTGAAGTTCAAATCAACATACCTGTACCTTATGACGCACTTATGGCTTGTTAGTCATCAACTCAAATGAGGATTACAGATTCGTAAAGCATTGGCGCTCAAGGTTGAACCTAAGCTGCCTGATACCAGCTATTTTACGATAGAGTAAAACAACCTCCTCTGTTTTTCACAAAACGCTGATCAGATTACCCAGACAATAGTCTTTCTAGTCATGCTTTCTTTCATACGTACGTACAATCATCGCTTTAATCCACACACTTGGTATTCAGCCCATATAAAAGAAGGGGGTTTGGAAAAACACGTTGGGCCTTCGGCCCACTCAGCACGAGTTTTACCAATCACGTGGATGTGAAGACAATCTTATCTAAAGCTTTGCTTGATTCATGTCCGTTGATTTTCTCCTAGCTTCATCTTGTATGGAGGGAACCTATTTATCTGCAGAAGACACAACATTAGCCATTGGGGATATTCGTTCCTGGAGGTTGAGTTATGGAATGGTCTTAAAGCGGACTAAGAGAGCCTCCTTAATCTGTACTTCTGTTACCATGATTCCATTGGCAAACTTTACGCTGCCTGATGAGCTCCACAGTGTTTTATTTGGTTGAACATGCCCAATATAGTGCAGACATTCCGGCAGACCACCAAAGTCAACAGCATCATTAGTGTATAGAACTCCAATTTGCGCCCAAATAAACCATATTAATGTATTCAGCATATGTAAACCGATGGCAAGTTATGCAGAAATAACTAACGGTATCATTAGTATCAACATACGATATTCAGAGTCATTACTTGAAGCTATAAAACCAACCGAATAGCCACTGACTCTGTAGGAACCCTTTATCCCACCACTTTGGCAGCATCTGTAGATCTTTTAATCGGAATCCGTCCCGCCACATCCATGATGGCCCTTGAGCAACGGATTTACACACAGCCTGATCAGTTACGCTTTGAAAATAATTGACAGCAACTTCAACTGCGCACTTCAACTAACTGACAGATATATCCCTTGGGAATGAAATGTGAAGACTAAATTACGCTGCTTCCATCTTGTAGACTCAAAACAGTTGCAAAATCTACACTTACTTGGCGATAAAAAGGCTCTTCAATGTTCTCTTATACTGTTTGAATTTATTATGGCAACAACCATTGCATTTTTGCCTTCGTCTTCAAACCCAGGTTCACATACTATGTTACAAGAAGTAAACGCTAAAAGAGATATAATGATAAGCGCAGCACGAAAAACTTTGGCTTACGTTACCATGTACAAAATAGACTGCCAGTACCTGTTCAACGGCGTTGCTTGACTACGGCCGAGGCAGTCAATATACGCTTGAGAAATCCGGTACTGTGTTGTCAAAAGCCTTTCGTATGAACGATGAGTCTGTCTTGGTCGTTTGACACGAATCAACCAGCCAAGTCACTCAACAGCCTTCTTGACTGTCTCACAGCATCCAACTAGATACGAAATGGGAGGAGAGACAACCAATCGCTCGTGTCTCCACGTTTTCTACTTCATTAACTAATCTTCGCAACGTATTTCATGTTTTTCTCGTGCTTTAACTATTAGATATGTACTGACCTGATGACAAGATCCCGAAAACATTAATGTTCGTCACTGTGTTCCTTTTACAAAGGACTCACTCGTCAGTGGGCTGATTATAATTACGACCAAGACGGTATCACAACACAGCACAATTCACAAGAAAGCAACGATCTTTAAACTTCGAATTCTAAAAGCATGTATATCTCCTAATGAAAATATGAGAACTTCGTATCTTTGCGAGACAAGATACGAATACTTTTTAACTATCTGGCCTATAGGTTGCTTTCAGTCTGACTGCCACTGACTAAATCGATTCGGAAAACGTTTGGCTTGCTCTGGAACAACGGGAGGTCAGTCCGTGGTTTGTTGTACATAAGGCACGCTATAATACTGGTGAATATTAGTGGCAGAGAAGGCATGAAAGACCCAGGACACTTAAGGTAATATGAGTGTCATATATCTCTGTGAACAGAAGTGTCTTGAAAATCATCCAAGCAATCAGAGCCATTTTTGGAACACTGTATGTGTGAGAGAATCGCCACTTTACATTGAGTGCACATTTCTAAATTGCACATTTCTCCAGCCACGTTTCGTAGAAGTACACCTTCGGCTTCAGCGATGCACCTCGGCCCGCCTTATTTATTCAGACAGAATAGATTGCATTGAACATGGTGGCACATTTCAGCTTGGATAAGATTAGTACTTAGGAAGAAATTCTGTTGCTGAATCCCGGGTAACCAACCTGAAATCCAAGTGGACATTCATCTCGAGGGCCGTCGCAGATGAGAGATAAAATATAATCGGACTACTTAAATACTAATGAGTAACATAATTTAGTTGAAAGTATCAATGCGCTGGCCGCTCGCTCGGGGTTTTCAGTTACTTGAATTGTTCTTTTCCGGCTAGAACATAGAAAAACGAAGAATTCGGTCAATCTCAAGGCTCTATATTTGTACTATTCGACTTTCTCCATTTTTAGCGAAAATTCGACTTTGCTCATGAATGCGAACAAAATCGATGGAAATCCCGAACGATGTTTTTAGTGAATCACATGGGAATCTAAGGAACTTGATATGTGCAGACGAATTTTTTCGTCTCCAGGTAACGGCCATAATCTGATGGAATAATTTCAACCGGATTACAGAAAAGAACAAGTCCTGAGCTCCGATATTTTGACCAAGTTGGAGAAAAACTCTTATGTGCGGAAAGAGAACTACGGGAAAAAACGGACGCTATTCTTCTAAACCAATTCATAAACAACAAACGAAAGTGGTTCATGAAAAATGAACGCTATAACAATTTCTACTATATCCCTGCTACCAATAAAATCCGAAAATACGTGCAGGAAAACTACCGAGAGAAACGAAACTTGTTGTTGACTGTATTTTCCACCTATTTAACTTGCACTGGCACATCGGTAAGTCCCAGTTTTCAGTGACGAAGCATGACTTAGGGCGTCTCCCTCCAAACTGTGCAAGAGAAAGCTGACAGTGATGCAGCATTGATGCTCAACAAACGACCACCTTGGTCAAAGAGAGTGATATCGACCGGTAAAACATAAAAAGGAGTAGCATTATCGGAAACCTTCTCTCTCGATTTTAAAAGGAAATAACGGAAGGTTCATCCCGTTGTTGGATACATTTTCCTGTATATGAAGGATTTTTTGGCGTACAGCTACAATATACATATATAATGGTCCTTCTAAAAAATTTTTAGGTGTTGTTCTGGTGATTCATTGATACAAAAACAGAACATTATAGTTGGGTGTGTTTGAGGTGACATGAATCCTGCGCTTTCCACATGATGGTGAATCTTAGGGTGGGCTATTATCACCAAAATCGACTCTGATGAGACTGGAGTTGCAACAAAAACGGGCTTTCTGATGTTTCCAGCGATGGTAATGATCTGTAAGCATACGTAAACAACAGCAAATGCTTTAAGGTTTCATAAACAATTCAGTTTTTCTGATCGTTTCGAATTCTTCTCAAAATGGTTGTTTCAACCTTTAAGGAAGCCCTTCCAAAGTTATCATAGTTGAACTTTCTTTCATGTGTGAAACGTATATCTCCTACTATCGGGCAAAATGTGGGGATTGGTATAGGGAACATGCTTGATCCAAACACACTCGCCTAGCTATTAGGTTTTCAATAATGCTTCTTGAGGAACGTACAGACACGCACTCCACATGCGACAGGACTGTCTGCCTCGCAACGCTCTTTTTGCCCAGTCCTGTTCTTAGTGGGTGAGGTGGAAAATCTATTACCTGGACGTGAGGTATGAAAACAACAAACAATGAATTCCATGGGGTCGACAGCTGCCGCCTGCTTGGATGAAGAGTTTGGGAATCAACTCACCAATGGTTGATGACTTTAGCAGACGTGAGTCAACCAAGTAGTCAGTGGCAACCTAGAAACAATGCTGCGACCTTCCATTCATAATTGCCAAGTTTCCCCAGATGAATGATCATGCTATCGATCCTCATGGTAGACTATGTCTCCCATGCTCTCCCACTTTCCGGTGACGGAAACCGTATCGGCCTACAACAAAGTACCTTTGGTATATGGTTTGTAGCTGATGAGCCAAAATTAAACTGCATTAAGCTGAACAATCCGAAATATAAGTCGTGTTTCTGTGTGATCAGATCATGTCCTTTCGGGTGTGTAAACTGAGCTGGAGGCCCTGATGATAGTTACGTGATTTTGTTTGCACCTGTTTCAGATAAGTGACAATTCTAACCATCAGTAATTGAGGTCCAAGCAAACAGAGATCGGTCATCTTCTGGAAACACAATGTCCTTTCCAGACGTTGTCGTAGTACTGGTGTATTAGTCCATGTGAATAATCGAGGTGGAAAGATTTCTCAACATCAAAAGTCCCAGTCTCCTGATATATGATCGGACAAGTATGCTAATTTGCCCTTGTCACTCCCTTTCTCCTTCTGTGTCGTCTAATGAATGAGGTACAGCTCTCCATATTCACATACCTCAGTTATACGCATCTGGTGTTATTATCCTTATTCGGAATAAGTGTTACATGTAAGGTAGTGTCGAGCGCAACTATCTTGTGGTGTGCCCCCTAGACACTTCGTTCTCTGTACCACACATCCCGTCTTCCTTTCATTTCATTGCTTCGCCGCCATGGCCATTACAGCCCCATACCTCAGTTACGTCCAAACCTGCCTCCTTTCAGGCCATCTAAGTACCACTCATCATGCGATATACACATACAGATTACAATCAATCAATAAGTAACCCAGAGGACATGTAGTTCCACAAGGTGAGTAAACCTTTCATTCCAGAACTTGTCATTTGGGGAGGTAACCAATACGTGACCATGCGATGTGGTTCACGCAATCGAAGGATGAACAGCGCTCTGCTTTGTCTAAGTGAGAGCTGACCACACTGTGATACAGTCTGTTGTGGACAGACGATCAGTTGTTCAAAGTACTGGCCTGGAGACCTCAGTTTCGAGACTCCCTGGAGTTTTGTGAGGTGATCACGAATGACTAATCTCAATAAAGATGAGTCGGCTGTACAGTGCTGAGTAACTTTACTGACGAGGAGAGATTCCTATTGAAACCCTTGTGTCATTGCAGGGTCTAAAGCTCCTGGAACTCTTGATTTCCTCATCCGCAGCCTACAGACTGATATTTCAATGACCCGCAGCTTCTAGCTCGTGTTTCATCCGGAGGCAGTTTTTTTGCATAGGCTCTGCCTGACGTCGCAGAAACGCTACCCCAAGTGACGGTTGCAAACATCGGCTTGCTTTGCAGAACGGCGGATGTCTTGGTATGCAACCACCTAAACCTCCAAGATTGTGCATAATTTAGGCCTTCGAGTAGCCACCTCGTGACTTTCCGATCACAGAGATCAAACCAAAGCTCCGTACCTAATTGAGGATTTTGAGGATGCCGAGACCAGATTTCAGTTCAGCTGGTGCATGGTCGCAAAGCCAGTTCCGTAGCGGCCCCACACAAGGCTGAACGATTAATGTTCACCCGGTGATCCATCCTCACAGTGTGTTGTCAGCAGGCAACAGCGTACTGGCTTACTACCAACTTAAAATCACTCACCTACAGGTTGGGGAGTAAGAATTCATAATGACGCAGCAGTAGAAGAGAAACTTCGCCACGTACAAAGCCAAAATTTCATCAATGTATTTTGACCTCAAGAGACTGAGCTTCAGTCTGATTGGTTGATCAAGTGCGGTGTACCCAATTTTCGCTATAATACACTAAAGCTCCCACATGAAGAGTGTCCCTTGCTGAGGGATACTGTTGCACTTACCCTCCTCTTGGCATCAACAATTTCAACCTGTTCCTACCTTCATCCTTTTATATCACAGAAAGGACTTTTGGGTTCCGAAATGTGTTCAGTTATAGCACCCTATCGGTGCCTAACTGCCATGCCACCCGAAGGTTGCACGAGGGCTGGGATACTACCAGGTTGTCCAAGCCTAGACAGGGGAAGTCGTACAAAACGCTGGATGGCATAAGCTTCGATTTTCCCCAAAACGTGTAGCAAGAAAAATTAAACCATGTATCTATCTCTCCCTCGTCTTCTTGTTGCTGCATTTTACGTAACCTCGTTGGAAAATTACGGATGATAAAAAGCGGGAATTCAGTTAGGGCTCATAGACGTTAGTTTGACCGAAGCGCTCTTTAATGTGGACAAATTCACGGATATGTTTCATCAGGAGGAACCTCAAAAGAGTTTTAAGTAAGGTTTCGATCCATCTGCGGGCTCTCTAAGGTCAGTAAACCATGTACTGGGGAAATGAACTCTTAAGAAACGCCTTCATCAAGAAACGACGGGCAAATTTCGGTTGGATGACCTACAATTGAAGACGTAATCTCGTGCGCTGCTAAAACCAAAGGATAATTTGCGTGATGTGAATTTGTTAGATGGCCCGGTTTTTCCGGTCGTTCAACCCTAAAATCGTACCTTTGAATTGCGAGCAGAATCGATCTGGCTGAGGGAAGAGCCTGAGGCCGAACGTGGGTGTGTCATTGCGGAAGACCTTTCTTCGTAATGAGACGCACTGACATTTTCACAACAGACTTCTTGAGATGACTCGACAAGAATTCGTCCAAGGAAACTGCAAGAGCGACCAGCTCTCGTATGGGGTGAGGTGCCTAATAGCCCTTTCTCGTGATGTCTTCTTTTCGCAGGAATTATCGTGCGGCACCCTGAAGAGCAGTTTCCCATGATCGTTTTCCGAGAAACTACACTAGAGTCTATCTGGGATCACAGTTGATCGTATTACTGCAGCTTGCTAGGCCCTACATCTCGTCAGAAACACCAGAACTGGTTAATACTGTGACAAATAACTAAGTAGGTAGCTAGGAATTGAAGGGCAGTGGATGCTCCACGTGGATAATACCGACAAACCAATAGCGGTATGTGGTTGCGGGATCAGTAAAATTCACGTTCACATCATTCCTGCTTGAACGGCCTTCTTCCTATCATCATTCAATTATCCTGCTGGGTCCACAACAAACGAGAAAATACTGCACTCGACTATATTTTATATTAGATCTGATCAGTACTGCGTATAGGCGACTGTGTCGTTTATCTGTAAAGAAAATAAATCGTTCAGCTGTAGCACCCTTTCAGTGCCATGCGACCCGTAGGAAGCATGAGGGCTGAGATACTGCCACGCTGTCCAAGCCTAGGCAGGGGAAGTCGAGAGGCATAGGTCGGGTTCGAACGACAGACCTTCCGGTCAGTAAATTCATGCTCTGACCACTGAGCCACTTCACCTCAGGTGGCCGTGTCAGGGTTGGAACTCTGATCAAGGTAAGCTTGTTTAGCACTACATCACCAGCGTGTGCGGGCGTACCTGAATTGTCACGTCTGAAGAGGTGAGTCTGTATACTTCCCAGAAATGCGATTAGTTTGCCAGACACCTCGAACGAAAACCAGGAATTACTGAGTCATCAACCGATAAAGCGAGCAACCGACCTCATTCCTTGAGCGCGAATGCGTCCAGACATGATAATTTTCATGTGCCCAAAGTAAGCTTATGGAATAGGGGTAACACGCCTGCCTGTAATGTTGAGTGTCTGAGGTTAAAGCCTTAGTACGGACAAATATATGAATCATAATCAGCATCGAAGGCATGACGTCACTGCTTTACTGTCATACAACCGTGATTTATTTGAGAGCCTTATCTGAACAAAAGGATACAAATGGACAAGTAATGGACTCGGTGCTCACCTACAGTAATCATTCCGAGGTACCTGGACCTACAGACACTCATTCCGGCACTTATGACACCCAGACATTTCTTAGTCTCTTTCATACCCCCCTGCGAGATCAAGGGTTAGTTACCTCTGCTTCTGTCACCACGGATTGGGTGCGGAAAACAGCACTCTCTTCGGCAAACGATGGTTCAGCGTACACAATACGTGGCTTAACCAACGCAACTTCTGGCGCTTGGCACATTCTTCAATGACGTCCCCGTTGTATATAGTCTGGCTATGTATTCACCGACAACAGTCCCCATAAGCGGTGGTTTTGAGGCAACGATTGTCGAACACCTGAAGACGTTTCAGGTACGTTGCTCGAACAGGTCAAGTCTCACAGCCATACAACAAAAGAGCCCGCACTGTGGACTGATGCACACTGGCCCTGAGATAAACGGATATACCGCTTTGATGCCATAGGTGTCTCAAATTAGCAAACGCGACCCGAGCCTTGCAGATTCGTGCATTGACCTCATCTGTCATACTACAATCGGAAATAACACAACTCTCAAGATACGTAAGACGCTCCACAACTTGGGTGCCTCTTCCTGGATTGTACCTTTCTTGTTCAGTGGCTGCATGTGCATATTGCATGCTTGAGGACGAGATGACTTGAGCCAGTTCATTCAGAAACACCTGCACCTTCTCCTCTTCTTAGAAGATGACAACGATGTCATCTGCACATCCCAAGTCGATAAGATTTCCATCAGCAGCTATCTGAACACTAGGGTTTTGAAGACCTTTCGCCGTCCATCTCGCCCATCATGAAATTATTTAGCATTGAAGAGAGTGGACGCTCCTGAGGAACACTACTTTGTGTACGGAAGTTTTTGGATAGCTGTTCATACACTTACACACCCGAAATACTGAGAAAACGAAGAACTTGTCAGGTTCATAAACTTCTGGGATATTCCATGCTGAGCAGCGTGATAAGGAAAACAGGTCTATCGGCCGAATCGAATGCGTTTTGGAAAACCAGGAATGTTAACATTGTGGGTCGTTTGTACCGAGGGTGCCTATCAAGTCAGAAAAGTCTTGCTACAACCGGGGTCACGCTGATCTTCTTCCTGCCGCACTCACTAAGGACCGCTTCTTCTGAAAACAGGCACTATCACCTACTCTCCCCAGTTGTGTCTCCTTTTCCCAAATGCATGCAAACAGACCGAAGGAGTTCTGATTGAGGACTTCACCCCATCTTTGAACAATACGAATGGGAGGTCATCCGGACCAGAAGCTCGGTGACGCTTGAGAGAAGAAATGTAGTCATAAATTTCCGAGGCCATAAGGGATTCTACGTTCGCCACCCTGGGTTCTGTGTCAGCTATAGGCTCCATATGAGCGGCAGCTGGTGGCCACAATTGTTGTTATGCACTGCTGATGAGCTGTAACAACAGTGAAACTCGAATCCAGTGCTTCCCCTTTGGTGTGGACCCACCAGGGTAATTGTCCCGGGACAGGATGAGGACTGTCCATACGAGAGCGGTGCTGGTTCTGCAGTAAGGTGTGGTCGTCCACACCGGATAACTGTATTCCCAAGCTGTTGTAACAATATGATGAGAAATATTGACTCCCCATACCGCTCATCAGGTCGACGGGAACTCCGGACTGCCCGTACTACTGACTCCGCTCTTCTCGGGGCTCGAATTGCTATTAACCACAAACACTAGAGTGCACATTGGCTGCGGTACTCATGCGTTATTTATTCGACAGTGTGAACTCGTGAACTTACTGATGGGAAGGTCCGCGATTCAAACTCAGCCCCGGCATCTCGATTGCTTTCGCTTAGGCCTGGGTAACCTGCCAGTATCTCAGCCATCGTGCTTCCTTCGGGTGGCATGGTGCCTAGGCACCCGAAGGGTATTACAACTGAACGATACGATATTATACATGACTGTGTGAGTAGTATTGAGGACAGACTCCAGATACTGACTGAACAATCAGACTGCATTTGTGCAAAACATCCAGTTGAAGAATAGTATGAACGACACCAGGTAAATTTCAACTGGGTCTCCAAACAAGTCTAAGCGTTGAGTTTAGTTACGTAATAACACGGTCTCATGCATTCGTGACAGCACATTTTCCAGCAGAAATACTCCTTTGTGAAAAAACCATTTACAAACACTAAGACTCTAATCTAATTGTTTGCCTACATGTTTGGGCTAAGTCGGAGCCAAAATAGAACAAGCTAAGAAAATTCTGGTCACCATCACAGGTTCACCATAGATTCGTAGGGGAAGTGACCATCTACGTTCGTTTTTTCGTCCCACTCAGAGCAAATTTTGAGTCCGGGGTAAACAGAACAAGCCCGCTTCCTGCACTCATGTCCTTTTTCACAAAAAAGGACACCAAATTGATTGCCTTCGTTCTCAAACCATGAACTGAATATTTTTCGAAACAACTATCCACATTTCTGGGATGACTGAGCCAGCGGAGATTCTCAGCCTCGTGTAGTCTGTCATCACTGTAATCTTACTGAGGGCAGCAAGACGATAGAGATTCCTTCCATCCGGTATACGGGTATTCTTCAGCTGCTCTCAGACTTCAAAGACCAAAGCCTCCCAAGGGCCCATGAAATCGAATGATATTTGGTTTCAATACCCATCTGAGAGATGAAGTTTTGCAAATCAAACGGGAGAGGGTCCCAACACTACACTAGGATGGTTCCAAAGAGCAACTTGCACAGTATTACTTCAAAAAAGTGCAAAATGGCTCCATCCCAAATCTGTCTGAATTGTGAGGGACAAACCACCACCCAAGGGGAATGGTGCCTTTTATGCGTATGCCTCCTAGCACTCAAAATTGGGATTGTGGTGGCTTACATGGGGCAGTAATCGCGGTTATCCGATCAAAAACCGTTGATTTGATCATAAATATTGACGCCATGAACAGATATGAGGCGTCATATGGCGTCATAATTGTTTATCCCTGAATCTTAAGGGATGTGTGTATCAAGCTACAGTACGGGCAGTTTTGTTGTATGAATGTGAGACTTGGCCTATTAGAGCAGCAGAACTGACACGTCTTCAGGTGTTCGACAATAATTTTCTCGGGACCACAGCTCGTGCGGTTGGTGTCGGTGAATCCGTAACGAGGCAGTTAGAAAG
>NW_008751806.1:846594-884371 GCF_000715545.1 Opisthorchis viverrini
CTCCTTCGTGTGGCATGGCAGCTAGGCACCGAAAGGGTGCTACAGCTAGACGATTTGAACACTGATGTCATGCTGTCGATGATGATGATATGATAGCATACTAATATATAAATAGCCGTTCACGTTTAAGGGTACTCAGTTTGGGCCGATACTGCTGGATGAATACTTGACCAGAGTTGCACCTTCTGCACTTGCTGTAACGAATACCAGTTACCTGGGAAAGACTTTTCGGTTGACCGACTCGATCCATAGCGTTCACACCTAGACTTGAAAATCAGTGGGTTCATGCAACTGAATAAGGCTGCCCAATTCCGATTCAGTGACTGCCGGTCTTAGTCCTTTTGCTGCGAACTGAAACCAAGAACAGGAGGTGGTGACAAACGTTAGAGAGTAACACATGGTATATTGCAACGAATGAAAAGCCACATGGTCAAAATTTCTTGGAAGGCGCCGGAAGTTTTGGTCAGGAAATAAAATAAAGTAAACGGGACATATTCACAGCCAACAGGTAGAAGTATGACAGAAAAACGTTTCAAACGATATTAACAGATGAGGAAACTGATCAGTTTGTAGGGCAACTGACCAAGCCAGGACTACAATCTGAGTGTTTAGATATAAAAACAAGACAAGGTAGGGCTGCGAGGGATGGGGGAGGAGTAGGCGCGTAGTCAGACAGTTACACTAAACGTGCGAGCTCAGCGGTATACACAGTGAGGGACTCCTGATCGTACAGAACAAAATAGATGGCGGTCAAAATTGTCGTTTCGAAATGCGCATCACAGTAGGTTTTGATCGTGCGCAAAATTGTTTCGGCGGCCAACTGCTTCGGATAGTGGCAGCTGTGAGAGAGATAAAGACGCGATCAGTACATATCGGTGAAGTCCTGGTTGTGAACAGGAAATAAAATACAGCTATGAGAGGCTAGACGTGGTTTAACGAATCACAAACGAAACGAGCCAGGCGTACGAAGTGAACATTGTGACAATCTTCTGCTGCACACCTGCTAGACAGTTTGAGTGAAACACCAGGGCTGAGACAGTGCCACTTTACCTGTGATCTAAATTAGTTTCAAGGAACAGATTCGTTGAGCGATAATCTGAACAAGTTCAGAGTGATAGCTACTGAGACATGGTACCGGAAAATTTAATTTGGGAAACAATGTAGCAATCCGGCAATTGACGCCACACCCAGGAAAGGCCCCCTCTGCCCTCCGTCGCCCCCTCCCAGGAGAGCCCTCAGCAAGCGTTCTCCGTTCAAAAGATGAATTACAATGTGAAATATCCGTACTAAAACGCGGTAAGGCAGTAGAACCAGACGGTCCGTATCCTACCCAACTCAAAGAAGGCGAAGAAAGCCTGATGACCCATCTGACATATCTAGTTGATGTGATAGGGAGTGAAGAGAAAATGCTTGCAGAATGGGGCAAATTGACGGTCATCCCAGCCTCCAAAAACGGTATGCGAAAACTGTGTGAAAACCATGTTGGCACTGAACTGGGAGCTGTGACATCGAAGTTGCTCTCTAAACTTATCCTTCGAAGGTTGACTGAACACAGGTAGAGGCAGATCCGTGAAGACGAAGCTGGGTTCCGTCCTGTAACAGGATGCATCGACCACATTTTCACCCCTCGACAGATTCTGGAACGGCTACATTAGCGACCAACAACGGTGATCTGTCTTGACTTCGAATCTGCCTTTGACCCTGTCAACTGTCAGGCACTGTGATAGTGTCTGTGGAGCCAAGCTGTCTCCTGAAAATCCTTGACCCTCCTTGGGGCGCTATACCCTGATTCCTGAGGATGTGTGAAGGTCTACGGGAAGCTCTCGCCTGAGTTCACTACATGAAGTGGGTCCTGTTCAAACTCGTTACTGATACTATCATGGGGGACTCGCTAACAACCTCTAATGCCTGTGGGATCGCTCACATATATCGAGGACGCAGACGAAATTGTAATGCAGATGATATAAAATAATCCAAATAGTCCTTACTCATGGTTTGGTGCGTGCTCCACACGTACGAAGTGTAAAGTGCTCCTGCAGGACCGGGTGGTCTGGAACCCTAAAGTCATGCCAGTTCAGCCGACCTTGGTAGCTGTATCAGCCACAGTGGTGCAGCTAGAAATGATACCTCCACCCGGGTTGGGAAGGTCACATCAGTTTTCGTGAGCCTGCGTTATTTGTGGTGTAGGCGTGACATCAGTATGCCCGTCAAGGGTCGAGCTTACAACGCTGCGGTGCGCTCCATATTACTATACGGATCATAAACTTGGCCGCTGCGCATCGCGGACGTCAAAAGACTCAGCATTTGCGTATCAGTGTCTTCGGAACATTACCCGAGTCTGGTGAGAACACCGGATCAGCAATGCTGTCAAATGGCTTTTAGAAGAAATAGTTCGCCAACGATAGGTAAGTTGATCACACTCCATAAGTTGCGCTGGCTTGGCCGCGTGCTCCGTATGTCAATTGACCGGCCTCCTCGAGCAGCCCTTCTCTCACAACAACGTGAAGGGTGGAAACAAGTCAGGGGAGGTCAAACACTCACTTGGCAGTGAAATATGAAACCATTACCAGCAAACGCAGATGCGCTGGTCATTGACATCTCCCTGGCTGGAGACCCGAAACGGGACACACCATAAATTATCAGAAATGGCCAACTCGCGCCCTCAATGGTGCTCGTGCATCGAAGACAGTTTCAGTGAACGACAGACAAAGAGGAATAATTCGAGGAGAACTTACCCACCACTGCCAACAGAGGGTAGCACCAATTCTCGCAGATTATTCGCATCACAAATTTCCAAACATTTCTCAATTACTCTTGTCAGTCGTACAACGGACTGATGAGTATCGGAACTGTTGTAGTTGGGAGAGTTGCAGTGTAGAACGTACGGGCAACCGAGGCCCATAGCGTGGGTTAACCGAACTGAAGACAGGGAAGTGAATTGTAAATGGATGACAAACAGACAGACAGGGAGAGGGGGGGAAATAGCTTGAGATATACAAGAAACAAACAATGGTCTGAGGTAGATTACCAGTCAGTGCTTGCTACCCGCAAAATCCGAAACCATTATCATACAAGAAGTAAACTAGTGATGAGAATTAGGGCTGAACTACCGTGGAGAAAGACCCTAGTGTGAAAAGAGAGGGGAGGGATGGAGACTTATTCAAAAAATATATCCTATGCTTTTAGAGGAAACATCTTTCGTGACCGCTGAGGTAAACACACTACAGCATCGTTTTTATTGTGAGGTGGTTTTGGAATTTTGGTGAAGATTTCGTCCTGCAAGTGAATCTAATCCATACTGAAAAGCCGAGAAGCTCGTTGTACAGAAGTGAACATCTTACGAAACTCCAGAGAGTCTCGAATCCGCGACCTGTCGGCTACAGTTTTGAACGCTTAACCGTTCGGGTACCTTAATGGTTCAGCTGTAGCACCCGTTCGGTGCTTAGCTGCCATTCAACTCGAAAACACCATGAAAGTGGGGATAATGTCCACGCCAAAACAAAAGTAACTGGAAAACAAGGGTTGAAATAGAACCACGGACCTTCCGGTCAGTAGTTTGACGCCCCAGCCGCTGGGCTATTCCGCGTCCCGGCGAACTGTGAAACCCAAAGGTTAGGTTGCATCCTCTTGAGAACGACAAGGAAATGGGCCCGTGACTTTGTTTGCAAGTGACTCAACCCGGCTTGGCCAACCAAAACGATATTCTTAGATTGAAATGATGGAGAAAGGTGGATACTATAGTTAGCCGGATAGTAATTTACACGAAAACGAAAGGGATAACTCTTGATCATTCTTGCGACATTCAGTTTGGGAAAATCAAAACCTTCAGGATACTCCTACCAGTCGCATTCCACCAAGCAGATGGATAAGGCTATCAGCATTTTGTCACTTTTCGTACTTTCCACACAGATAAGTACAAGCTTTTCTGGCAATAAACGCGCTAAAAAAATGTAAGAATCTCCAGCACTGATTTCAAGGACAACCACAACACAACTGTCATCACAGATGTCGGCAGTGTGGCTCACCTTCGGCTAAGTTTCTATCGAAGATCGCCACACTGCCTGTTGATTTTTCTACGGCAAAATTTTAAGAGCACTCGTGATTCTTTGTAACAATCGAAGAACCATAGGATGCATGCTGTATGTTGATTTCGGTGGGAACACGGGACCAGCAATGCTGAAGTTCGTCGAATGGTATTCGGGAAAAATAGCTAACCCTCGATAGATGAACTGATCACACTGCTTGGGTTGCGCTGGCTTGGCCACGTGCTGCGTATGCCAGTCGACCGAATTCCTCGAAGGGCTCTTTTCGCACAACCACGTGAAGGGGAGAAGAGAGCCAGAGGCGGTCGAATAATGATTTGGCAGCGAAGCATAACAGCCATTTCCAGCAAACTCAGCTGCACTGGTCACTGCTATCTTCCTGAATGGGGATCCCGAGACGGGCCATATCAATGGTTAGAGACATTGTCAGACATGGCCCAGTCGCGCCCTCAATGGCGCTCACGCATCCAAGCTATTGCCTCCAATGCATAGCTCCCTTCCCAATCTCCCCACCTACAGTGCTGTATTTACGCACCGATTTATCGTCCCCAGCCTCCAATGCGCAGCTACATACCCCACTTCCCCGAATCATCGGCGAACGAAATTGTGGCAATTACAACCACTGTTCGACAAGTACGCGGGTATTATAGCTGACAACGATGTTGCTGGTTCCGGGTCACAAAATTTCAGCTCTCTTGGGTCTCTACCCATGCAAAAGGTCAAAGCTGATCAAAACGGTCACGTTTTGTCATAGGGATGTAAAAGAATTCGCTACTTTATTCAATAGAGAGCGAGATGAAGCGTTATCAGGAAACACAAATGCCAAGGTGAAATCAACGTTCCAGAAAGTGGAAGCCAACGGGCAACAGGAACTAACCAAATCACCAATTGAATGCAAGGAACACAAACTACCGAACAACACAACTCGAAACGAACCAAATGGTTCCCAGAAAGGTTTAATCCTGCCAGCCAATCATGGCAGTAGGTAGCAGCCAGTCTTCGACGAATACATAGGGAGGAATCAACCACCGAACCGCCAACTGATGATGTCATCTAGATTGGTGAAGAAACATTCGAAAGCTCATTTCCGAGCTCGGTGAATAGATCAGCGGCAATCTGATCAACAATCATAAAAAAATATCCGTTACCAAGTACACTAAAATCACGCAACGGAAGTTATCGACGAGACAACAGGATAACGCTGCACCACATGGGTGTGTAATGTAGGTGGCTTACCATATTAACGTCCACGAATTTCGATATAATATCATGACAGATCTCTCACTTCACGAGGAACAGTGTAGCTGTGACGTGGTGAACAACCCACCCTAAATTCCAGTAAAAGAACTGTGGATCCGAGAAACACACTCATTAGCAAATCAATTTGGTTCTTACGAAAAACTCAAATGAATCCCTCGTTTACGGAAACTCGGGGACTGCGCCTACTTGATGAGCCACAAGAAAAGCAAAACCGGTCGTAGGCTGTCGAAGAGCTTTCAGCAACCTTGTGAGTAGCTTCCTTTATGAAAATATACTGCGATATCTCGAATACCGTGCCAACTGAAACATGAGGCAGTCTGTGTGCAGCAGGTTCAGTTGTAGAATATTATAAACGAGAGATTCAGTTGTCTCTTGTGAAACCAAATTGATTTGCGAAAACGAGTGCGTTTCTTGAAAACGGTCCAATTTGAGTTCAAGGAGAACATGAGGCTGACAGAAACTCGACGGCTGCGCCTACCTGATGAGCCCAAGAAGGGCGAAACCGTTAGTGGGCTGTCGAAGAGTTTTCAGCAACCTTGTGAGTAGTTTCCTTTATGAAAACTATGAAATCCATTCTTTGGATGTCCCAACAGGAATGTAACGAAGGGGTGGTAGGAAAAATCGAACATGGCATAGAGATCATTACGACGGAGTTGTTTTACGGTAAGTTTTTGTATAGCGGCAGACCAGTGGCCAACCATGGGTCTGTGTAAAGCTTCAATGTCAAAATAACGGACGACAGACGGCATTTCAACTGCTTGAATAGCTACTGCGACTCTCGAAGATAAACGACTTCAGAACAACACAATGGCTACTGGAACCAAATATTGTCATTCAAGAGTGAACCGCGTTGCTGTGAACCAAAGACAAGAACGGACTACAGAATACAAGACAAGAGTAGGATATAATGCAAAAAGAAGCAAAACAGGTGGAAATAACTTGGCTCACCACCATCAGGCTCAAGTGGACCGTGTTGATCGTAACTCTCCTGAGCAATTGAAGCCAAACCACGTCCACCAACTCGTAGGAGGGAGCTACCTGTAAACAGTCGAACGAGGGAGAAAAAGTGGAGGAAACACAACTCAGTACACAAGCATTCAGTGTCTTCTCATAAGATGGGGACACCGGAGGCACTCCATTGGCTCTGTAGACTGATTAGCATCCCAGGAAAACAAACACAACAAGTCGTTTGTCCGGTGGTCAACCCCTCAATCTAAGTGCTTGTGCCGGTCATCACACAGCATTTTCAAATTTGGGACTAGCTGTGAGTCCTCGCCCCAAAGCTGAACTTGCAATGGTCAAGAATTCAGTTCTCACGCGCTCTCCTTAGTTTGTTTGACCGCAATAATGCTCATTTACGAGGTTAAATAGAATGACATACAAAAAATTCTTTAACCTATTTTACACAATGCTGCAGTTTCGTCCAACAGTGGGAAGATGGAACGAAACCTCTGACACGTTTGACCACAGAGCAACGAGAAAGACTATGTCGGTTCTTGAAACACAGTGGTAGATATCCAGACGCGTACTGACCTCGCGCTTTAAAGTGCGAAGTCGAGTTCAGCCTGTGCAAAAGTTTGAAATGGCTCAGGGGTTAAAGCGCGAACTTACTGACCAGAAGATTCGTGGTTTGAACGAAACCATGGCATCTCGACTGATCCTGGATAACCTGGCGGAATCTCAGTCCCCGTAATTCTTTTGGATGACATGGCAGCTGGACACCGAAAGAGTGTTACACCTGACTGATTACTTTTTAATACGCTAGCAATCCGAAAAGTGTCGCAAACCTGCTGCGTCCCAAATGAGAACAATCAGCAGTGTGCATCCCACAAATTTCGGCTACACGGATGAACAGATAGCCTCGAAAAAAATGAATAAATAACCCTGACACCCTTTCCGTTTCTAACTGCCACACCGCCAGAAGTAAACACGATCGCTGAGATACTGCCAGATTGCCCTAGACTAAACAGAAGTTGTCCAGATGCTGAGGTTGGCTTCGAACCACAGACCTCCCGGTTAGTAAGTTCTCACCTTAAGAGTTGAGCAATCTCGGAACTACACTGTGACAAATCCCAGAGTGATGTTGGTGAACGAAGACGGTAGCGAAGCACTCACCAACTTGTCCGGAGAAACTCATGGAACTGTCTGTGGGATGCACAACAACATCTCCCCGAGCATTCGTAACACTCCCCCGAACAACGCACAGAGTGGTCTGTTTGGCGATAATTCTTTGAGACAAAATAGAGACAGGTGCGACCGAAGGCTTCGGCGCATTCTGAGGAGAAATTTATAAAGGATAGTACACCGACATACAGAGCTATTGGTTCGTTTTGTTTTCCCCATATTTGTTTTGGATAGCTGTAGAATACAGAGAAGAACTGAGTGAACCTACAGAGCGTCGAGAGGGCAGTGAGTGTGACGAACGCGACGTCGATGGTTTTCCCGAGAGCATCGCCTTATTGAAGCGAGGAACTACACCACTGAATGGTAGTACGATAGAGCTGAATCCCTAAAAAGGCACTGAATCGCTTCATAGAGTGACTGAACCTTCTGTAGTTCTTCATCATTGGCGATGGCCAACATGATGTTGCGTGGGGTCAGCAGCTTGCGCTTTGCTTTAATCGTCAGATCTCCGGCAAGTTCGGTAACTTCACCTGCAGATAAATGTGCCATTATTAACCTGTATGCACAAGAACCATACGTGTTAGATACTCCATCACAGCAGTAAGGTAAACACTAGCGGTTATTGAAATGCGGCGTCGTCGGAATGAATAATGCCGTTTCATGTAACGCCAGATACGTGCAACCGGGAATGTCAGTCCAGATCTCTCTGCTTTCGACCTCGTCATTGTGTTGTCTATTGGCTAGAAGATGAACAAAGAAGCTGCCACTTGGGGTTGAGGAAACCGCCATAGTTAAAATACACGTTGGCATGATATGGAAAAAACGCACTTTTTGATGGATAAATGAGCGATGCCATTAACATTCGAGTAAAGGCAAAATATAGTGCTACTCTCAACATAAACTGACATTGAAAAGTAATTTGTACACATACAAAACCCTAGTCGAACACCCCAACGTTCTGTTGCTCCCTTGCAGTCATTCCGTAAAACATATGCTAAACAGGGCAATTCGATCAGACCACAGTCACGAGGGTATGTCTAACTGCAGCGTGTGTCATGTAGTCTAATAAACATACAGCTGCATTCGATCCATAACAGTCACACCCATATGTCTATCCTTTCCAAATCCCTCGTGGTAGAAAGATAACCCTGAGACAAGGAGCATTGTTCGACTTGCTGACCTAAACCTCTAAGTTGGGATGCATGCGTTCGTTCGATAAGTAAGCTCTCATCATTTCTCTCTCTCTCTCATTTCACTGAAATCCAAGCTCTCATCATTTCTTTCTCTCTCTCTCTCATTTCACTGAAATCATCCAGTTGTAACACGCTTCGGTGCCAATCTGCCATGAAACTCAAAGGAAGAACAAAGTGTGAGATGCTGCTAGGCTAACCAAGCCTAGAGCGTCATCGAAAGCACATCAGCGTTCCACACAGTTCTTTCGCCGCAATACGATCACAATTTATTTTAAAACCTTGTTTCGAAGAAAAGAATAGAAGTGGATAGGAAAGGTATTCAGCGCTAATCTACCACAATCATTCTGAACTGCTTAAACATCCAGATATTACGGATGGAAGCTGCAAAAAAGAACGCCAGTAGTGTCGAGTTGTACTATATCTTGCAAAGCCTTCAGCCATGCACAAAGGGTGAGGGCCACACAGAACCCATCTTGAAGGCGTGTTGCACCGAAAAAAGCGACATTTCTCACAATCTATTTCGTATGTCTTTGCCAGGTCAAGGAATGACCATTTATCTGTTTGCGCTACCTCGAGGTGAGCACGGAGAACAGCACTTTTCGGCATGTACAATACGTGGCCCAAACACTGAAGCTTTTGCTACTAGACACGTTCTTCGATTGAAGTCCCCGTTGCACAACGAAACACTCGTTTTCTAATTGTCCCGTTGCGTACTCGTCAACACCAGTCTACATCAGCTGTGGTTCTGAGACAACGGCTGTCGAAGATTTGAAGACATTTCAGTTCTGCTGCCCGAGCAAGCCGTCTCCGAATTGGGCAAAACGCTTCACAACATCGAGTGCTTCTCACCGGATTGTATGTACTGTATTTAGTGAATGCATACCCAGAAGCATGACTTTACACTTTGTGGGTGGGAAGTGCATGCCAGTCAGTAATTCTGCCACCGAGGAATATTTGTTTGACAGCACATTGCGTCTTAGCCACCGAGGAATATTTGTTTGACAGCACATTGTGTACGGAAGCTTTTCCAGAGACCCCCATACATCTCCGAACGACCGAAAGTCTGATAATACAAATAACATTATACTCACACGCTTCTGATATATTCTCTTGGGTTTTCCCACTTCAAATCAGGCGGAGATAACAGTAGTCCCGCATGATAATAAGATAATCGTCCAGCTGCGGCACTTTTTCGGTGCCTAGTCGACAGGGGAGAGATGGCTCAGTTGTTAGAGCGCAAACCTACTGAGGGTCCGTGACTCGAACCCGACCTTTGCACCTCGACCTTCCCTATCAAGGTTTGGCAAACCTGGTAGTATCCCAACCATCTTGCTTCCTTCGGGTGGCATGGCAGCTAGGCACCGAAAGGGTGCTACAGCTAAACAGAAGTCGAGATGCAGAAGTCGGGTTCAAACCACGAACCTCTCGGCAGTAAATATGCGCTCTAAACAATGAGCCATCTCGTCTCGACATGGAAGCCACATGGCCCAACCGCGTCAGCTCGCAATGTTGGATGCATTCTTTGAATGAAGTACCGTCTACTCCTGAACAAATTCGTTGGTGCTAGGCGACTCCAGCTATAAGTTCCGAGGTGCCAATGGTCAGAGAACTGATGACGTTTCAGATCCTCCACCCGAAGTGGTTATGTTTTGCGGCTGTACATAAATACAGTCCGCAGTGTGATCTAATGTATGCGTTCTTTGAGATCCTTTTGACGCCAAAAGTGGTGGAAGCTGGCAAAAGCAATTCTGGCCTTCGTTATTCATGCGTTCAATCGGTCTGTCACATTACCATCAGAGCTAATATAACTTATGATACGTGTAAGACGTTCCACCCTTTCGGGTAGCACTCTTTTGTTGCCTACCTGCCATGTCACCGGACGGAGGCGCGAAAGCTGGTATACTGCCGAGTTGCCCAAGCCTAAACAGGAGCAGCTGAGATGTTGGCGCCTTAACCACTGAGTTACCTCAAGCACAAGGTGTGCCGAAACTTACAGCGTCAATCGTTAAATCCATAGAGAAACGTTAGAAAACTTACGTCCTGCCGCAGGACCTTGCATTTTGCGGACACGAAGCACAAACCTAAGTACTAGGTGACTTTTGTCAACTTTACTGGTGTTATTTGCGCTTTCCGCTTTCCTTTAAAAGTGAGGAGAATGTCGTCCGCCCATTATTTGACCCTGGAAAGGGAAAACAGAAGCGACTCCGGGCGACTGCAGGGTATCAACATAAGTGCGCCGAAACGAATGACAGTTATTGATCCGCATCAAAGGTAACTGATGACGATGTAATCAATTTCGGTCCGTGTCTGGAGGACATCAAGTGACTTCGCTTATTTCGAAAAGTTCGCATACAACTGAAGCGGTTATTCGCACCTGTTGACTGAACACACTCTAACAAGTCTTCAACGCGTTAAGTCTGTCCACTTGTGCATTCAAGTCTCCGGCAACCATGACGATATCTGAGCTTTCGGCAGTCAATGAGTCGTAAAAAACCTATCCTGGATGTTGTCAGAGCTAATCGGTTAGGGTATATGCAGATACGACTAACAGACAATGATGGTTTTCCCACTTGTGAGACTAATTCACGGACGCTGCAAAACTAACTGCACAAAGGCGACTATCAAAGGGCATCCGATCAAGCAAGGATCCTCTAGTCCGTTGAATTAAGGCTATACCGACACGTGCATATCATGCTGTAATGGTCTCTGGATCACCAGAATCATCATCAGAGACAGAAACATCTGTGCTGACACTGATGCCTCACTGTCGTACAACCAAAATCTATCAAATTATATTTAAAACCATAAAATAACAAAACAAAGGGTGGAGGGGACCTGGTGATGACTTATCGCAAGAATTTCGAGGTGCTTACACATTAAAGGGCTCAGTCAGACAATCTGGAAAGAAACTGACAACACGAACTCAACTGACATCAGCGAGTCGCTATTAGTTGCCACGTTTGCAGCCAAGTGCAGGAGTGGTCACGGGGACCTCTTCATGAAAGGCGTACTGCACCAACAACCCCTTACGTATTCGTAATCTTTCACACCTTTCTTTCAAGTCCAATTCGCGGTTTCCGCAGTTCTGAGGGAAGTACAGAGAACAACACTCGTCTCGGTCGATGTTTTTTCGTAGGACATGGCTAATTCACCGTAGTTGATCGGCTAGATGTTTTCCGCCATTGTAGTGCCTACTGCACAACCTCCTTACGAATTCGTTAAAGTCATCCCACAACAGTAACACTTCTGAGGCATCGGTGGTCCAAAACCTGAAGACGCCTCATGCCCGCAGACATGTTTCGTAACTATACAACACAGCCCTGGCCGCAGCATGGTAAACGCGACACTTGAGACCCACTGATATGCCGTTTCGACGCCACATGTGACACAACTTAACAAACGTGATTAATGCCTTTGGAATTCGTACGCTGACTTCATCAGACGCATTTCCGTCAGAGTTAACACAACTACTGAGGTGCGTAAAATTCTCCGAAACTCCAGAAGATTCCCCTTGAATTGTACGGGGTATGTTCAGAAAATGCAAGTCATGAAGCATGTCGTTGCACTTTGAGGATACTAGATGAATGCCGAAAGATGGTATGATAGTGATAAGCTTATTCAACAGAACTTGGGCAGTGTTTCAACTTCAAATAGGGCGAAGTCGTCTGCGCACTTCGGATCGACAGGGTTCTCATCAGCAACAATTTGAACACTGGGGTTTTGAAGACCTGACAGAGTTCCATTAATCTGTTCATCAATGAAAAAAGTTGAACAAGAATGGAAACAGTTACCACCCTCGTCGGACACCACATTTCGTCGGGAAGGTTTTGCAGAGCCCACCATAAACTCTCACACGCCCGGAAGTGTGTGAATATAGGGAACAGGCCGACGAAGAATCAGTGACACTAGGAGCCTTGTTAAAACGGGATTCGAACTAACACACATGTGGTTACCACGCTCACTGCGAGTACCTTTTTCGAGAAAGGGCACTACTATCGATCCTCCCAGTTAGCTGGAACGATCTCTTTCTTCCAGATACACACAAATAGGCTAGACAGGCATTGACTGGTGAATTCGCCGTTGTCCTTGAACAGAGTAGATGGAAGGTCATCAGGGCCATGGGCATAATGACGCTTGGGGAAGGTTCCATGTTAAAGGCGGGCAGTCCGGATTGGAAGTAGCAGGTGCCCAAGTGAACTCTTGTTCGAAGTACTGGTCCGAGCAGTCCAGATGTGTCTCTTTGCTGGATAACATAGAACCACTCTGATCCCTGATGGTTTCGCTGACAAGAGACTTCCGAAGATCAGCCCAGCGAATCAAATGGAACAGCGTGTGCACGCTTCCGATACTTGCACCTCTTTTATTTTTTCGATCTCTTGGGACCACGAAACTTCGCGGTCAGCACGGACACTCAGTTTTATCTGACGTCGGATGGTACGTCGTGTTGAGTTGTGGTTGCGGCCAGTAAGAACCCGTCGCTGGGCCTCCAGTAAAGCCGCGGTCCTACCGGATATCCAATGTTTCGATGTTGACTGGGTTTCACCGCAAACGGAAGTTACGGCTCTGAGTAACATTTAGTATCCGTTCCCAGTGGTCGTTAATATTCGACATAGGACCAACCGACAGGCTTTCAAGGAGCCGGTTCTAAAGGTTTCGTTTTATTTATCGGTCCACCTGAACTGCGAGAAGCACGATGTCATCCACCTACTCTTAGTCAGCGAGCTCTTCTCCGAGAAGCGGCTCGACTCCCGAGTCTGTAAAGGATTCAGACGATTCCTCTATAATCACTTCGACTACAAAGTTGAAAACAAAGCAGCCTTGTCTTACCTCAATTTTTGTAGTAAACACGAAATTCTCCGGAAGAGCTTACATTAACGGCTGTTGGGATTCAGGTAACGGAGAATCTAAATGATCTTGAAAATGCCTTTGTTACTTAGGTAGGACCATAACAGAGCCATTAAGGTTGACATGGTCAAAGGCTGCTTTCGGATTCGCGGTAACTGTTAATCATCCATAAGTATGGTGATTTTCAAGTTGTCGGAAGGCAAGAACAGGGTTAATGCATTCATGATCTGACCTGAATCCTGCCTGGTGTTTGCCTATCTGCTGTTCTAGTTCGCTTCTCAGTCATCCTGGGTCTGCGCCGAATTTTGGGGAAATAGCAGTGAGACAGGTACCTTCGTGGCCTCTGCACTCCGTTCTGATGTTTGTTTGAAAATGGAAACAACCGTTGAAAGCTGCTATTCCTCTGCCACCATATCCACATACAGCAGGCCGAAAGCATAAACCCACGCACAGGCGCTGTTCTACCGCCCAGACATTGCCGTTCACATATAACCGGATCATATGATTTGATGCTTTTCGGGAAACTCGTTGTTTATCAGTTTCCTCTAAAGTTGTGCAGCTGAATTTTCAATACACAGCGGCAGTTTATGTCATTAGCGTCATTAAGGCAGCAGGTTAACTGAACTTATCTTCAGTGTTGTGTCCAAGGTTGTAAATGATGGCGTGTGGATGACGAACCACATTTTCCTTGGTTGGATTCGTTTGCTGCGGACTTCTCTACACGTCTTTCAAAAGAGGTGAAATGAAATTCAGCCAGTTAAAATTGTAGGGGCTTTTTAGGTTTGTAATACTTGTGAACTGCTATTTTCCTGCTCAATATCACCTCTTTTCTCGCCGTCCATATTGATCACATTATTGCACGAAGTGTGCTTTATTGAAATACACAACAAGCCCCTGTTTCTTGGACCCAACGGGACTTTGTGCTTTCCGCTGATTGAATTTCTGCGACTGGCTGTTGAATAACATTGGGTAGTACTGATTCCCAACATGAACAAAAATTTTAGCGGCAAAATCACTGGACATATCCATTTACGTCAGTGGATTAATACTGTGACTACCGGAAGTTTGAAATACCAGGAAAGTAGAACATCCTCTCCCCTGTGTGGTGGCTCAACGGGATACAGACCTGTGGAATTTCCTTATGTGAACTACGAGTCAGGATTTCCTTGGATTTTCCTCCATGTGGCATTGTACCTGACTTACATTAGTATTTCGTCCTGTTCATTACAAACTCCTTATGGTCGTTAACCACAACATAATTGGTGATCCCGCCTTATTTTGCTTTGTTTTATTCTTCCGGTTGTTCAGGACTTCCTCGGGCCTACATGCACTTATTTAGTCCGGTACCTCATTTGACCAGTCATGTCTAATGAAGACGAACTCAAAACTGACTTACGTGAAAATTCAGTCCACGTCAAACTCCCAACATATGGAGCCAATAACCCTAAAGTGTGGTTCATTCAAACAGAATGCAACTTTCACTTCCACCACATTACGTCACTACAGACCATGTTTCCCAATGAAATTGCCGCGGAGTTTATTGACGTAATTGATCCCATGCTAGTATTGAATTCCTAAAACACTCTTTAGACAGCCATAATTAATTAGTAAGGAGGTCCTGGAGATCTACTCAGCCGTTAGACATTTTGGACACACCCTCAAGGGAAGAAATTTCACTACTTACACTGACCACAAAACCTCTCGCTTTCACCTTGAGATCACCTTTAGACAAAACCCATCCGTAGAGAACCGGCATCTGGATATCATGCCCCAGATACAACCGACTCATGCAATATCGCAGGTTCCATCGTGTTTGCTGACGTCCCTTCTCCCATAGAGGTAAACAACATCACAGCAACATTTATCGATCTACTAGCCACTGTCTCCAACCAGCAGACGGAACTTGAATTTTCGGATTTTTCTATGCTTATGTCGTTCAAACACATCAAATTTCCGCTTCTCAACTTCGACAGCATTATCGTTTGTGACGTATCCACAGGAAACCCAAGGCACTTTGTTCCTGAAAATATGGATGCCTTGTATTTGACCGCTTAAACGCACTCTTATATATGTTGAAATGCAACGGAAAAGGTTCGTCCATTTGCAGACCGTGGTTACACAGCATTATGCGCGCATCAGTTTCGTAACACCCCTGTATCCAACGATGACTAGGCGCCACTGGACACTGAGTGTGATTCACGATCAAAAAAGCTACGACCAGGGGAGGGGACATATGCCCCGATATCGGGGCCTCTTTCGACTTCCAACGGACGCGGCAATGGCCAATAGCTCAGGCTGTGAGTGATTGGTTCAAACAGGGGCAAAGGCCAGGCATCCCAGGCGGGATCTGATTGGTTAAGAATACGAACTGAGAGAGCCATAAGTTATGATGGTCGAGTTGTTGTATGGGCCTAGCAGTTCTTTTACGAACCATTTGCCAGTAGTCTTAGGGAGCATTTTTTCATTCGTCTGTTTTGGTTTAACCAGAACTTTTCAGCGTGAGAACACAGAATCGCAGTTATTGGGTATTTGTGTTTGATCGTAAGTTCAGCGGGGACAACCCCGTGAAAAAGTTTAGTTCGTACACCAACTAACCAAAATGAAAAATATTATTGTCTGACAAGCCTGCAAAACCTAACTCCAAAAAGTTTTTCAATTGCGTATCCGCTGTATTTCAGAAAAGGAAACGGGTAAGTAGTTACCAGTCAAACCTCGCTGAACTAAGGCACAATTGAGTATCACATTTCATCAGAACCACCGAGGGGTGGGAGGAGAAGAAAGGGATCAGTTAACTTCAGATTGTTACATTGTAAAGAAATTTCAGGTCAACAACCATATTCGCAGAAGGTCTCCAGGCGCGATGCGTCATTCTTTTATCTCGAGTATACAATTTTATTGGGGTTGTTCGACGTAGTCCCCGTTAGGAATAACGAAATCTATGCAAGTAATACGGTGGAATTATAAAAAATGGGTTCTTTTAAGACTGGGTTTTTGTGATGGGGTGAGAAAGGCATGTGCATTAAGGTATCCAGACTGCCAATTCAGATTGTTCCATGTTGACCACGCGTGCGAATTTCAGGTAAATTCAGTTAAAAGTATAAAATATACCGACAGTAATTGGCCCGTGTCATGTTATGCATCAGCACTGTTGTATTCCTCATATATGAAGGAAGGTCGAGGATATTCGGTTGAAGTTATGGAGATATCTAGCATGGACTGCTCCAGAATGCATCAACCTACCTTGAGCAATACGTCATCAATTGTGGGAGGCCTGTTTTGCCGCCAGCTCAGTGAATAAGGATGAGGTGCGCATCTCTCAAGCAGAAAGAATAACCCATTAACAGAGTAACAAAACTGCATCAAGCATAAATGTTTGCTGCTCAATAATTTTGGATGCATTTCAGGCAGCCCCAAGCTGCCGCAGAAGTTGACTGTGAAATCTCTGGCAACTGCGGTCATCAGACTATGAGCAGTTTATATCTGGTAGGCAGTAGGAACAGACAGACGAGGGCGGTAGACGATGTATTGAAAAATATTAAAAGCTGTTTATATGGACGGCCGGGTAAACAAACGACATGATCTAAACAAAACGTACAGTCGATAATAGCACAGTCGAGAAGAGTATAAAAATAGTAAGTGAAGCGGCAGGTATTTGTGGAAACTATAGCAAGTAAGTATCAAATGATGTGCAAACGCACAGTCAGTCAGTGTAAGTTAGGAGTACACAGTGCTAATGAGGCAGAAAACAACCACCTTGTTCCGTAGGTGGGAAATGTCTTCAGCTGACGGCGCAATACAGCAGCTTCTGTCGCTTGAAAACTTCGTGTATGTCTAAATTCCTAGTTTAGAGTTGATGAAAGCGTAGCATGAAGAACTGTGTGACGATTAATTTTCGTGTCTTAGTTGTTCCGTGCTTGCTAGGCGGACTCTTTCGGTTGCTTTAGGTCTCATTCTATTTCCTTCTCATTTCCCCCTTTTTCGAGCTTGAAACTTCTTCAGTAGCGGATTCAAACGCGCGGTATTATCGTTATTCATTTATTCTGGCTGTTTTCGATTTACACCCACATGGTCGTCCAAATGAATCAAACTTACTTGTTTAGCGCAGGTCGAGCAGCCTTGGGAAATGCGCACTCCTGCCCGATTGCCGAAAACTTGACGTCCGCCACGCGACGGTTCAAAACAAATTCAGTTAAAAGTATAAAATATACCGACAGTAATTGGCCCGTGTCATGTTATGCATCAGCACTGTTATATTCCTCATATATGAAGGAAGGTCGAGGATATTCGGTTGAAGTTATGGAGATATCTAGCATGGACTGCTCCAGAATGCATCAACCTACCTTGAGCAATACGTCATCAATTGTGGGAGGCCTGTTTTGCCGCCAGCTCAGTGAATAAGGATGAGGTGCGCATCTCTCAAGCAGAAAGAATAACCCATTAACAGAGTAACAAAACTGCATCAAGCATAAATGTTTGCTGCTCAATAATATTGGATGCATTTCAGGCAGCCCCAAGCTGCCGCAGAAGTTGACTGTGAAATCTCTGGCAACTGCGGTCATCAGACTATGAGCAGTTTATATCTGGTAGGCAGTAGGAACAGACAGACGAGGGCGGTAGACGATGTATTGAAAAATATTAAAAGCTGTTTATATGGACGGCCGGGTAAACAAACGACATGATCTAAACAAAACGTACAGTCGATAATAGCACAGTCGAGAAGAGTATAAAAATAGTAAGTGAAGCGGCAGGTATTTGTGGAAACGATAGCAAGTAAGTATCAAATGATGTGCAAACGCACAGTCAGTCAGTGTAAGTTAGGAGTACACAGTGCTAATGAGGCAGAAAACAACCACCTTGTTCCGTAGGTGGGAAATGTCTTCAGCTGACGGCGCAATACAGCAGCTTCTGTCGCTTGAAAACTTCGTGTATGTCTAAATTCCTAGTTTAGAGTTGATGAAAGCGTAGCATGAAGAACTGTGTGACGATTAATTTTCGTATCTTAGTTGTTCCGTGCTTGTTAGGCGGACTCTTTCGGTTGCTACAGGTCTCATTCTATTTCTTTCTCATTTCCCCCTTTTTCGAGCTTGGAACTTCTTCAGTAGCTGATTCAAACGCACGGTATGATCGTCATTCATTTATTCTGGCTGTTTTCGATTTACACCCACATGGTCGTCCAAATGAATCAAACTTACTTGTTTAGCGCAGGTCGAGCAGCCTTGGGAAATGCGCACTCCTGCCCGATTGCCGAAAACTTGACGTCCGCCACGCGACGGTTCAAAACGCAGATATGCCAGTACATTTATGCCGCGGCACTGCCGCATTCATCTTGATAGCAGCCTGCAACCATTTTCTTCCTTCTCTTGACTGTCGTCTCCCGCCCACTCCGGCCTGTAATTTCAGCTACGAACAAATTCTCCACCCGATCCCAACCGAACTTGTAAGCCAATTTCCAAGCTCTGCAAACAGATAAACAACCACCTGACCAAGAACCAGTCAACTAACCCGAGCTACAAATATTTCAACACATGATCAGCACCTTCGATTCTATCGCCCTCCCTGGTCTCCTTGCATTCACTTTTCTGTTGTTGCAGAGTAGGTATAGCATCATATTTCATTGCTCAATCCCATGCTTCCTGAGACTCACTTCTGTGCGTAAATGCCACATCACTGTCTCTTCTAAGTTCTGCGAAAGTGAATTAAGTGCGTTCCCCATCCCGAACGAAAAGACACCTATATAAGGTCTATACACGCCATCGCATTGGGGGCAAATTCCATATTCCCCCACTCACCTCAAGAACACTCGAAAGCACATGGTTCACAATGTCCTTCCAAGGCGTCATGCTTATACAGCATTAGCGTTTCGCCACTGAAGCTCTCAACCCAGATGTCTTCTTCCATATTCCACACCACTGATGCCATGTTTGTTGAGTGCTACCTTCTTGGCCCCATTCAATAAGCGGCCATCTTCTTCAAGTTTTGATGACATGGATACGCTGCATTACCGGTTTCACCCTTCCTTTCACCGGATAAAACATCTAGTGGATACGCGGCATTACCGGTTTGACCCTTCCTTTCACCGGATAAAACATCTAGTAGCTGTATCAAGTGAGTGCATGAACTGGGAACAAAACAACCAGTGTTCCGCAACTTTCATACCTAACTGAATGCATTGGGCAGTCTCAAGCAGTGGCTGAATATGCCCCTCACGGGTATCTGTTATGATGACTTGCAAAAAGGTTCTCGTATAACTGGCAGCCCTCCGATGGTATTGAGGCCTTAATCAGTCAAGAAATTCTAAGACTGGCCTTTGGTTTTGTAAAACCAAAACAGAAGAGGCTGTTGTCAGATGTCCGTGTGGAAGACAGCATCCCAACAACGCACTCTCATTTTCAAACTACATGTGGCAGCCAAAACTGGTTTTCCCATTGATTAGATGAACTGAGGTCTTCTTGTTTTAATGAATTTTTTCATAAGGATTTTGGTAGGAGATTACGTTTTTTGCGGTCGCTCGCCGTCGATATCTGTTTCGTTGTGATGATACCGAAGTTGTGGTGAAATGATCTGCGCTTTATCCCCAGGCTGGCGATTGTACCGCCTTATTTTGTAACTCTTGCGACATCTGCAGAGGAGAATTTGTTGAGGTTTGTTGAATGTGTATTGTTATCCTCGCGATAGTGCCCTTGACTCCAGAAGTAGGATTTCTTGGTGCCTTTCTTCGATTGGCACGCGTAGTTCAAAAAGGAGATAGCCGTAACAGTCGGTGCTGTTGGAGTAGCCTGTCCTAGTTGCATCATATACCCGGAGAAATTACCTTGTGAATTCTAAACGCCAATTACAGCAAAGATAAAGTACTGTTTCACATACAATTTTTACGAAGATTTACTGTAGGGGTGTCGTGTGACGCTTCCGATGCCGTTAGACCTCCATAACCTACAGTTTTCCCCTAAGCTGTGATTGTGCTATGCTGTGATCAACTCAGTTTCAAAATATTCCACACGGTTACGCACCTCGCGTTTTCTGCAATCTTCCGTCTCTATTAGTCTCTCTAAACTCATCCACCTTACAGGGTCTTATTGCGCAGCATGCACTGTAAGCAAATTTTTCATCTCGCACTTTCTGATATTGTTCGCCGTTTTTCCTAACGGATAACTGGTTTCCCTCTCCAGCTTACTCGTCCATTTCTGAATAGGTTTAAGTGCTGCCTCTTATTGCGCAGCATGCGCTACCAGAAAATTTTACATCTCGCACTTTCTGATATTGTTCGCTGTTTTTCCTAACGGATAACTTGTTTCCCTCTTCAGCTTACTCGTCCATTTCTGAATAGGTTTACTGAAGCGATTTATTAATCGTCCAAGGTGGATCGTTTAACACTTATCCTACGCTGAAACGTATTAGTGTTCTCTACTGTTAACAACAAAATCCACTTGATAAGTCAGAAGGCTAGAAAGCGACACTAATAAAATTTGTTTTAAGACACCTTAATTATGTCGAATACAATACCAAAAATGGGAGTGTACAAATGAAGGACTTATCGTTCTGAGCGGAAGTTGCAATAGTTCCACCGAATTGGTTTGGGCGCAGGTGATCGTGTTTCTTTTGGCAGGTTCACTGCTACACGTTCCTAGCAGTCCGCGGTTGTCGTTGAGTCGATCCGGTCTGTGTTCCGACGCGCAAGTGATGCGTGAGGGTGTGTGTGTCTGATTGTGTTCTGTCCTTCTATAAGAGAGTTTGACGTGTGTATAAAACATGAATCGTTCCTATGCGTACTAGACAGGAACTGACTTGTGATCGGTCAAAGTTGCGGGCAGAACGGCGTTTGTCACGTGCTTTGTGTGCTTGTGTTTGAATGTGTTCTGTCCCTATACAGGAAAGTTTGACGTGCGTATAAAGCATGAATCGTTCCGATGTGTACTAGACAGGAACTGACTTGTATAGCAGGTCAGCCGCAGGATCTAGTAGACACGCGTGTACTGAACAAATTACGTAAAGCCGGTTGAGGGGACATGGAAATGTCCGTTACAAATACCCTCCCCCTAACGGAAAAGGAACACAAAAATAAAAACATGGTCACTTGGACGTTCGGTGTGTCAAATTGTGATGAAATAGTTGATGTCAATTTGCGATCTGGCCAGTTGGCCAGTGTACGTGTCTGCCGGAACGGGTGATGTGGTAAGGTTGTGCAGGGCGGTCGCTTGTAGATTTGGGAGACGTGCCTGCAGTGTTATCGATGGGCACTTTGGGTTGTAGACCGTCAGGGACACTTGACTCAAGGGAGTCGAGATAAACAGGTTTCAAGCGACCAATAGAAATGTTTTCCTGCTTGCCATTTAAGTGAACAGTAAAATATTTGTCATTCCGCAAAAGAACACGTAGAGGACCAGCATATGTTGGCCGTAGGGGTGGTTTAACACGATCGGAACGTATAAACACAAATGGACAAGTTGCGAGGTCAGGGGTGGTATAAGACGGTTTGCTTGGTGTTGGTGGTGAAGAATAGCGTAGGAGTGACATGTAGGATTTCAAGTTAGTTACGTAAGTGACCGAGTCGCCAGGAGTACGTGAATCTGAATTGAAAAATTGTCCTGGGATACGGAGAGTCGTTCCGAAGACTAATTCCGCGGGTGAACAATGCGGTGAAGAGCGAAACATTGTAGAAGTATAATGGAAGATTGGTCACACCAGTTCAATGGGTTGTCTTGAGCGCGGAGAGCAGTCTTTAGGTGTCAATGAAAGCGTTCGACTAAACCGTTTGCTTGTGGATGATATGCAGTGGTCCGGATGCGTTTGCATCCAAGTAGTTCCGTCAAACGTTGGAAAAACTGTGATTCGAACTGGCAGCCACGATCCGTGGTTATGAAAGAAGGTACACAAAAATGGAAGTCCATCCGTTGATGAATGCGCGAGCGATGACATCTGCGGAAGTGTCAGGTATTGGGATGGCTTGAGGCCACCGTGTAAAACGATCGACACAAGTGAGGAGATAGGAGAATGAATTGGATATCGGGAGAGGACCGACCGTATCTATGTGGACGTGATCGAATCTACCGTCTGGAGTGGCGAAGGTACCGATGGGTGAATGGGTATGGCGAATCACTGACAAGCTAGGCAAGTTTTTGCCCATGAACGAATGTCTTTGTTCATATTGGGCCATACAAAACGTTGTGAAATGAGTTTGACCGTTGATCGTATACCATGGTGCGAAACGTTGTGCAGAGCGTCGAAAACCTGGCGGCATATTGCTTGTGGGACTACAGGTCTTGCAGTGGGTGTAGAAACATCGCAGTCTATGGTACTTGGTGCTATTTGTAATGACACCGGCTTAACGTGTAATGAAAACGGTTTGTCGCTTGACGGCGAAATAATGGGCTCGTCCCGTTGTAGCTGAGCCATACGTTGCAAGTCGATCGCGGTCGTTGAGTGGATGGAGTCAACTGCCGGACGAGACAACGTGTCTGCCACGATATTATGATGGCCTGATATATGGCGGATGTTGTTGGTGAATTGTGAGATATAGTCAAGTTGACATAATTCACGAGAAGAATATCTGTCAAGTTTGGCCAGTAGAGCGAAAGTTAAAGGTTTGTGATCGGTAAGAATAATAAATTGTCTACCTTCAAGGAAATGACGAAAATGTCAAATAGATGAATAAATAGCAAGTGACTCTCGACAGAAAGTGCTGTGGCGGGATTCTGCAGGTGACAGTTTCCTGGAGAAGAATCCGAGCGGTTGTATTGGACCATGAACCGGCTGTTGTAGGACTGCGCCCGCAGCGATGTTTGATACATCAACAGCAAGTGATAAATGGGCGTCAGGTTATGGATGAAATAGTCTCAAAGAATCAGTCAGCAAAGATTTAACCTGTTCGAAATCTCGTTTAGTGATTCTCCGCTGAGTAGTTGTTCCAGTCTCTTATGTTCTGATAAACTGCAACGTTTAATGAGTGTACTGCGCAGCTGAATGTAGGGTTTAGTGTCATCAGGCGTCTGCAGTATATCGCGCAAGTCTGCTGCTATCTCTGATGGAAGCACCGCTGGAACGTGAAAATACATAGTATATTCTTGAGCGATTCCGCGGAGGGCGAACGGAGCTTGGACTTGGGTGAACCATATGGAAGGATCGTGGTGCCAAAACGGTGGAAGATGGACGGAGACGGTGTTTACGTTGGGTGCGAATGTGATGGGTGTTGGAGGAGTACCGTGATGTGAGGGTGATGACATGGCTACTTAACTCGGGCTCACCAATTATTAGTGTATACCTTGCGTTTCAGAACTCTATCCACTGACCAACCTTTAAGGGTGCTGCATGGCCAACCTCCAGTATTGTCAAGTAAGTTGGTAAGTTGCCCAAAAAGATGCACCGGGATGCTGCTCAGTCTGCTTGCGACAGATTATTGTTGAGTACTTGTTTTTTACAGCTGGGTCGCATATTAATATTAATAAAGCAATTCATCATTTGGTGGGATATCTTCCTCCGATTATCAAGCAAGCTTGAGTGCACGTTTTTGCGACCACTGTTCCATACTCTAAATATAGTACAACTCAACAGAGCAACCCCTTTAGTACTATTTCGTAGCAACTCGTGCCAGTCTAAAGCACACGATTATTTTTTTTCCCCAATGTTGGCCCATATAGGCTAGCTACAGAGAGAATAAACAGTGGCTCTGTTATAGCTCAACTGCGCTATGCGACTTGCAGGATGGGGACCGCGTGATCCCCACTGCGCCTGGTTGGAGACACTACAAGATATGGACGCCAACCGACGTCACTTGCGTTCTTGATGTTAGTATCTATCCAGACTGCCTGAGTGAATGTCTGGAATTGTAGGAAGCTACCAATAAGTACATCCCCAGTCCACATCTATTCTTCTCTCCACAATAAGGTTTCAGGTGAATTGTGGTTCCACGGAAGTGGAGCATCGGTGCTGAACACTGATGTTATGCTGTCGATGATGGTGTTGATGATGATGATGATGATGGTGATGATGGTGAGCTCAAATGCGCAAATCTCATCCGCTGGTCCATCCCTGGTTGCCTACCTGTTCATATGAATCGGCCACGCAGGCACACATTTTTATAACGATAATTGTTTTCAAAAACTCACATCTGCACCCATATCCAGCTTCACGACTGACTATAAGTCTAGCGAACGCACATTTCATATGGTCAGGACAAAAACTGTTGACTATAAGTCTAGGGAACGCTTATTTCATGTGGTCACGACAAAAACTGCTCACCTCGATCGCGCAGCGCCCTTCCTCACCATCTAAACTTGCGTGACAACTATCGATGCTGCAGTAATTAGAAAGTATAATCAATCCTTATCGATTTTTTCGAACGAATCACAATTTTCCTCGATGGTCTCAGTCCCTGAATATTCCCCGGCGATTTCTCACTGCCCTGACAGCCTCAACTAATCCGCACAAGATGTACGTGTATTATCCACGACTTTTTGTATGATGTCGCAATGGCCGAACCATGATTGCTACCCGTGGTAGGCAGTATCCATAGTGTTTTTTCGGGAGAGCCTGTTAAATGCACAAACAAGGCTGTCTAAATTCGCGGAATTAATGCCAAAATCTGGAAGTGGTGGTCAGTCCAACTTACTGTCTTCTTGTTCTGTCCTATACGGTTCCCTGTCATGCGGATAAATGTATGCTTCAAAATTCGGCATTCTCTGCTCCAAACACTCTGCATGGCCGCCGTCCATTCTGCCCGGTCCCCGTCTTGCCTCAACTCGGACCCCTAAATGAATCACAACTTCTAGTGAGTCTGCATCGGGTTTAATCTGTTTTTGTCCATGCCTTTGTCCAGCCCGAATCTAGCGTCCACAGGAACGCGCAGTACTTGTCTAATCCCTGCAAGCTTAACGTTCGTTACGGGGCTGTTTGGAAACCGAAGTTTTCAGTGCGAAACTGGCAGGGCACTTCCATATACCGCTTGATGAAGAACAACTATTTCCCTTGTAATTTTTCCTTCCAAATCGTCTGCTTTCTCAGTTGCTTGCATCGCTGAACAAACTGATAACCTGGCCCGAGCCACCTATAAAACGAAATTTTTCTACTCACTTGAGATATTCGTTTGAATCTAACCATCTGGATGGGCTTCCAGTTTGTGCACCCTACACAGCCAACCATTTTCTGCACAATTTGCTTTCTGTACCATGCGTTAGCAACAACTCATTCTTCGAGGGGACTTTTGTACACGATTTCTGCTCAACAGCAACGCCAGCGTGTCTATACGGTTTCGCTCTACACCGTGATGCTGATATTCAAGCTACCATGTTTCCGTATTTTTAAGTTATCCACTCGATCATCCCAACTTATGCTTTTTGTGACGCTGATCATAAACCCAACTGTAATGACCACGTATCTGCAGCAACGGTTTAAATTATATGTTCAAATTTACTAGCAGGATCACCGCAACACAGCTGTTTCACCATATTTGTTATTTCGGTTCCTCGTTTTCCGCAACCGGTAGCTAACTGATTACATGGCGGGCAGAATGCTTCAGTTTTGCCTTGACTTGCTCTGCATTTGCCCGCCATTTTCAAATATCAACGGCCATCAATTTTGAGTATGACTGATATGATCCTCGGAAGATGGAATAATGCAATAACTCAGTAACCCTATCTCCGATGCCCATTGCGTTTTCATCCCGCCAACTTATGCACAAACATATTCGCGTCTGGCGTTGCTCCGCATCTGCGTAAATGCCTCGTTTTTGCTCAACTGCTTCGTGAGTGTCACACATGCACCAAAGTTTACGCTCGCTAGGTGTAGCTTCCCGGTCCCCGAACTAACCGAAAAACGCCTTCGTCGCATAATGTCAGGCGATTTTAACCGTGGCAGCTAAAACCAATGCACCTATGTAAAACGGTTCACGGCTCACTAGAGAAGCGAACGCAGGACCTTAGGTGAACGTCACTTATCTACACGTTTTAAGTGCCTTATTCGAGTACATATAATCCTGCTTGATGAGAGTTATTCTCAAAGTGGCGCGACTCCGCCTCGAGCTTACTCTGAATTTCACTAAACTGCCGGACGACAACTTTCCGCAGCCATCGAACCCCATCCGTCTGAAGGCTCGCCGCTATTAATAACCGAACACTATGTCAACTGGACAGGTGTTACTCACGGGCTATGGACTAACCGAAGGCGTGCCTTGGTTGGTAGTATTATAAGCCAACCCAGCCTGTGAAACTCAACGCCTCCCGCCTTCCTGCATGACTCCTTGGAACATTCTGTGGTGGAACCGTAAAGACAGTCATACTGCTCTTCATTTTTCTCCAAAGTGGCTGTCTTAAGCTACCGTGCCCATTGACGTACCATACGAGATAAGTTCAGGGATCGATACAGAATTTGGACCACCATCAGCAGGTTATCACGAATTCTAAATCCCTGTTGACACTTTACGGTGTATCTTGAGGCGTTATCATTTTCTGAGCGCTTCCTCGTGCTCATAAATTATCTATAGGCAGACAAACGCGCTGCATACGGCTTGCCACCTATTTTGAGCTTTGAATGGCTGTCGGGAATTAACACGCTGGGTTCACCTGCTGTAACCCAAGTAGTAAACGTACGCTGTTACCAGATACTACAGCTTTGTTCACCGGAAAATAGGAAAGGATAGGAGATATAGCAGAAGCATGGAAAACGGTAGGGTATTCGGTTAGTTCTGTAGGCCGGACAGCCACGCACTGAAGACAGTGTGTTTGGCACGGGAGCACTACGGACTTTGTGACTGAGCCATGTCTGCCAGCGTCATTGAGATGTCTGCAGTTCCTCGTCAAGGGCTGGAGGGCTGTTGATAAGACTGTGTGTGGTTGAGATGTCTCCACTCCCTCGTCAAGGACTGGAGGGCTGTTGATAAGACTGTGTGTGGTGGTTAATGTTTCCATATGCCGCTACCAGGTCATAGGTTGTCCACCTATTTTTCAATTCCGCTGACCACACGGCTCAGAGAACGGCCTCTGCGTGATAAAGTTTTCGCAAGCGGTTTAACCCATGAGGCGAAACTTACCCATCGGGCGAGAGTTCCTCATTCTCACAACTATCTAGCGCACTTCGGCAGTGATAACCCGAGGCTCCCTTTAGGCCCGTTCAATCTTCCAAGAACAAGGTGTATCAAAAGCTGACAGTTTCTTTACGTCTTCTAAGCACAGAGGTCTCCCTTCTGATCCATGAAGAAGCGCGTCTTACTACCACAATTTAAACACTGCTCTTGACTGGTAAGCTGATGTCGCGTCTGTGCCATAGGCGTTGGTATATGGCAAAACTTCCCCTGGCCTTCTCGATTGAAGAAGTAATCTCACCATCATCCAACCCAACGGAAAATGTATACAACTGCCCTGGAAAACACATTTGTCCACCACGTCAACTACCTCGTCCGTAAGCATGAGGTTTTGTACCTGATCCAATCCAGGCTTGTAGAAGCACTTTGCAATACTCAGACGTGAAGTTAATACTAAATTGTGCGCCAAGTTAGTTTACATGGTTTGCATTTTTAAGTGCTCCGTGACAAGGAGGCTCCTCAAAGCGCGAGCGTGTCAGGCGTAGCCCGACTACCTTGGTTTCTGACGCACACGAGTTTTCAGCTCACGCCAACGGAATTTTAAGAGGAGCGGTGAGGGGGACTGCAATGACGGGTCAGTTCTCGAGGTGAACCTCCCAAATCCGTGTTCGCGTCGAGAAAAACACGAATAGTACACAACCAGCATTTACGCTAGAAACCAACCCAAAAACACATGTACAGCGCGTCATTTATGGAATGTATGCGGCAACAGCATTCCGGAAATTCTGACGCCTGGGTGTGCCATGGGCAGCCGGAATCTGGCAGATACGAAATCATGATAGAATGTTAGGTCCACGAATTCGACCAATCAGAGCTCCAGTTTCCGCGGGACGGCAAACGACCCGACATTTTCGCCATTCGCAAGCGACCTAGGTCTGTTGCCCGTTGCTGCGCCCAGCTGCAAGCGACGAAGCGATATCACTGGGAGTGGTGCCTACCGCCTCCTTGAAGCTTGTTGACGTTGCTCCGAATTCTGAGGTTCGATCGCAGTTGCCTGCGTGAACATGATGCGCTCTCGGATTGACCTGCGACGGAGTAGCCGATGGAGTTTCGCCGGTAGTGCCGAGAACGAAAGTGTTCTGAAGCATCTCTAGGATCCGCGCACTTATCGGCCGGATCTGGTTTGTGTGCCGGATCCATCTGGCTGTGCCGTCTTCAACCTCGTGGAGCACTATGCCGCGCCGGCGCTTGACGAAGGCCGCCTCCCCTCTGCTTGGAAGGAAGCGATTGTCATTGCCAGTCTACAAAACTGGTGACCGACTATCGCCTGGCAGCTGCAGGCCTACAAGCCTAACTAGCGTGCCGTGCAAGGTGATGGAACACATTCTGGAGCGAGCTATCCTAGATCACCTTACTTCCAGCAATCTGATATCTCCAGCTCAACACGGATTTCTCCCAAACCGCTTTTGCGTGACAAACACGCTCGTGTTTATGGACAGCTTAACCCAAGCCAAGGACGAAGGACTCATATCGGATGCCATATTTTTCGACTTCTCAAAAGCATTTGATAGGGTCCCACACGTCCCGCTGCTCCACAAACTCGAGTCTTACGGGATTCAAGGGAAAATCCTTCGCTGGATCAAGGCGTTCCTATCAGACAGGTCATTCCGAGTGAGAATAGGCTCAACCTATTCCTCTCCAGCGCCGGTCTCCATTGGAGTTCCTCAAGGCTCCGTCTTGGGACCACTCCTGTTTCTGATCTACGTCAACGACCTCCCAGACGTTCTTGCGAGTCCATGTTTACTTTTTGCGGACGACTTGAAATCCTGGAGTTCCAATGCCAGTGCCCTCCAAATGGATGTAGACGCTGCCAAGCAGTGGTCGTTGGACTGGAACCTTCCTCTGAATGACGAAAAGTGCGTCCATATGTCGTTTGGAGGGTATTCAGCGAATGCCTTTGTTATGCATGGTGGAAAGGGACCATAAAACATCATGAGGATAGATGCCAAAAAGGATTTGGGCATCTGGGTCTCCTCAAACTTATCCCTTTCACTGCACCACGAGAAATCGGCCCAAAAGGCACTCGCCATTTTACGGATGATCCGTTGCACCTTCTCCCGTATCCCTCGCATGGACTTCCAAACACGCCATCCAAGTTGTCTACCCAGGATGCACGAAAGACGTCACCCCCGTTGAGCGTGTCCAGCTTAGTGCTACGAGAATGGTTGCCGGCCTCAAATCCGTGGACTACAAAACGCGTCTCGCGATGCTTGTTCCCTTTCCCCTTGAATACCGTAGCCTCCGAGGGGACCCAATTCTTACTTATGCCCTGTTTGGGCAAAGCTTGACAAACAAGTTTTCACCGTTGACCCAGCAAACACACGGCGGGGACATATTAAGAAAATTTTCAAGCTCAGAGCACACATTCATTAGACAAAATTTTTTCTCATTTCGGGTAGTAGGTGCGTGGAATGACCTTTCTCCGACGGTTGTCCACGCTCCTTCCAGAACCCAGTTTAAAGCACTACTAGAATCCTCGCGCTGGCAAGCATACTGCCCCGCGCTGAGAACATGAAGAGCAGTGCTACACCCTTTTTTCATTTGTGCCTTTGAGGTGAACGACAGTCACTGGCCGACAAGAACAAAACCGACCCGGGAAACTTGGGCAAAAGCTTCGATCCTGTGTATCAATCCATGAATCCGTGATGTGTCAGCAGATGAACAGACACCTGATTACGGCAGTGAAGCATCGGTGTTGAACACTGATGTCATGCTGTCGATGATGATGATGATGATGACACCTGATTAACATCCAATAAGGATGTGTCCTGAATTCACTTAGAGTGTCTGCAGCAGTAGCCTCGAACCATCACTCTGGCACTCAGGGAAAGAGGCACGAGTTCGCGCCATCTTGGCGGCTGAACTGGCGGTGCATTCCTTCTTTCGGGGCAGTGCCTCTGTTGGTGATACACCATCAGGCGAGTAAGCTACTGCGTCGCTATACACGCCAGCGGGAACCTCTGCAAAATCTATTTCGTCAGATGGATGAACTGGTTAGAGCTCGAATTTACTACCCGGAAGGTCCGTGGTTTGAAGCCCACCTCTACTTCTCGAATTCTCCTGTCTAGGCTTGAGTAACCTGGCAGTACCCCAGCCCTTCGCGTAGCAGCTGAGCGATTCCGCCAGTCCGTTGCCCTGGAATTGTGAAGTGCTCAGCTGGTTAGAGCGCGAATCTACTGACCGGAAGGTCCGTGTTCGAACCTGAACTTTGCCTCTCGAATTCCCCTGTCTAAGCTCGGACAACATTGGAGTATCCCAACCCCCGTGCTTCCTTCGGGTGGCCTGGCAGTTAGGCGCCGAAAGGGTGCTACCTCTGAACGATTTTTACGCTATATTAAATGCGCTGCTCACAGCTTCCCGTCGAATACGCCGCTCAGGTGTCGAGTCGTTGGCTCTAACAGGACGTCGGGTTGCTGAAGCAAACCGGGCGGGAAGCTGCGAAACAAGTGCATAGTTTCCGTACGTCAGGCGTCTAAAATAGATTATTTTCGATCCCACAGCTTACGGAATGCTGTGGGGCGACCTTATTCTTTTCTTCCAACTCTTGATCATTCCTTCTGGAAGCGGTTTACCAAAGGCATCACTGCCAACCTTCAGGATCACGCAAGGCGGTCCATCTGGGCAGTTACTTCTTTCCTAACTTTTATAACTCTACCGACGGTATTCAGACAGCTACTGGATTCCCAGGTATCACAGTTTAATGACCCAGTCCATAAAACACCCGAACCATTGCTGTTGCATCCTGATTGATTCATCTAACCATGGAAGCTAATAAAGGGTTATAGTATCCTATGGTTTCATTTTAGTTTACAGCCGACTGCTTCTCAGATCATACAGTCTAGGAATACTGTTTCCGAGCGCCATCAAGCAGCTTGCATCGTAATTTTATGTAGGTCGCTAGCCATTCAGCGTATGGTTTTCCAAATAGGACGAATTTTCCTGAGTTTTCTTGCAGATCATGACAACAAAGTTATTCTTTGAAATCCCGTAGTGTGGTACCCGCTGTTTTTTGTTTAACTGCCCTTCAGAGCTCTTCTGGTATGGCCGAGGGTTAAGGAACCAAGTTTTAGCTAATGTGGACTGTGGGGGTAATTACAGCATCGAGGCCCAAACACCACGACACGGTGACAACCTCAATTGGTGAGAAGCCGATTAAGGTTTTACGAAATCAACTGACATCCACTAATTCCGACCTGTGGGTCATTTCATCCCTCCTCACGGTTGCTTGAGGTTTTTCGAGACCAGTAACCAATCCATTTATTATTTGCAAGTTATTTCCTTCGAGAGGAAGCCGCCACACTTCGTCGTCATTAATCCGATGTTTTCACCAGAATTGGGTAGTGCTCCGAAGACAGAGTTTTCGAGCGAACGACCATTTTTCTGATCCGTACAGCAGCATAGACTGCACTGCAACATTCTACACTTAACGCTTGGTGAATTAGCTGTCACATCTACGCCACAGATGATGCAGAGTGATGAAAGCCGCTCTGACCTTTCCTATCCAGATGGCAATATATTTAGCTAGACCACCAGGATGGCTCAGTGGTGAGAGCGCGAATTCATTTACTGGAAGGTCCGTGGTCCAACCCGTCTTTACACCTCGGCTGCTGCTATCTAGGCTTGGACAACCTGGCAGTATCTTAACCCTCGTGCTTCCTCCGGGTGGCATGGAAGGGTGAAAGATTATAACTGAAAGATTACCACTCATTAGTGAACCATCGGGACGGACACAGCTGCCCAGGTAAGCAATCTGTCTACTGCCTCAATCGACTTATCAAATTTGGGTTTAATTCCACCCACTGTTACAACAGCACTCTACACTTTGCAATTTTGGAACGCGCACCGAACCATGGGGTAGAATTATCTGTCATCTGGTATTCTTTGCATTTTGACAGCGTCAAGCCCGCTTACTCGCCATCTTCGTTATCACCACCATCATTACTGTAAACAGCACCAGATGAGGACACTGATGCTTCACTGCTGTACGAACACGCCAATTTGTTCCAATAAAATATTAAAAGTGTTCAGCCCAAAGGATCAGGCGCTCCTCTTTTTCACAGATAAGCAAGGCGTTATCAGTAATTGTTTCCCTCATCGGAGGTTCCTTTGGACTCGTTGGAATAGTTTACGCACATTCTCATTGTCTCTCGTCCTCTACGCTTCCAGCATTCTGGATCCGTCAATCTTCCCTACTCGCGCAGATGCTCTTTTTCATCTGAAGTTTGAGGGTTCGTGGAGTGTCTTTGTACTCTAGACGAGAAGCAATACATGCCCAAGCTTCAAGCAATTTTAGTATTGTTCGAGATCCAGTGTTTAGGTGTGGTTGGCTGTGCCGTTCCACAAACGGAGCGCGCGGCATCTTGCTGAGTTGAAGTACTTTGCAGTAAGAGTCAGATTCGGCAGACGTCTTGTCCGAAAGGGAGTTCGGTAGTTGGTTCCAGTGGATTTATTTCACATATGGGTCTTAGAGCTTCTTACTGGCCAGACAAGGGACGCGCCCCGGTAAGCATGACGAGAGGTTCCAGCGAACAAGCGCATGGCTCAAATCCATCGAGGCGTTCCAGGATGAGCGAGAGTCACTATGAATGTGGTAAACTCAAGCGTGAACTTACCATAATTCCTCACACGTCTACGAAATAGGGTCAAATGTTGTGAAGGATTCATTTGTGCCACAGACACTGCCGATATATCTGGTAATCACCACAGTTTAAGCCTTTTTCAAGCCGGGAAAGGCGATCCTCGTTGGCTGCCGGGAGTAATCTCGCTGGTTCTGAAGGGAACACGAATAAATGAGTCGATCTTGGTTGAATTACGGATAAAGCAGAACACGGGTGACCATGTAGCTGGTTGGTGGGCTGGCTTTCCACATTCACGGATTTTATGCTAACCATATTTCAAGATGTTCCGCATCGACACTTCTGTTAGCAGGTTCAACAATCCAAAACGTCACCCATTCGGAGCGCGAGCACCCTCCCAGACAATGGGCTTCCTCACCAGCCATAGTTTACGTGATATCTCTGAAAAGGGACCACTCCATCGAGGGCCGTAGTTGTCCTTCTTTGTGATGCCTTCTGTTCTGAGTAACACTGTATCACCTAGAGACTGCTTGTTTCACCTTTAGTACGGATACATTTGTACTTAGTGCCGTCTTTTACCCCCTGCAGGTCTTTTTCACTTGGGACGGGGTCTTTCATTAGCAATGAGTTACCGAGCTCTGGCTGATGTGGTTCACAAAATTCTAGAGGAAACCATTCCTTTAGGAAAACACCCCATTTTGGCCCTCGCCAAGACAGACCAACAGAAACAAAAAGCAAAAAGTTCCCTTCAAGTGACAGATGATGAAAAGTCTTCAGTCGTGTCGACTGCAGAGCGACGCAGGTGGTTGCGGGAGGTAGGTCTCAGGATTGTTTTAATCCATCGTTCTGTTTCGTAGGCATATAAAAAACCTCAGGCGGCTGCCGGTATCCGACAGACTATTCTAACTCTAAACAACCCACCATCTGAACAGTCCGGCACAAAAGAAGAAGTCGAATGGGAACATGCTCGCGAACGCCGACTACGATTGCAGGCCACGCGCGGTATAGTGGCTCTATTCAATTCTGTCCGGCAACATCAGTCTTCAATATCGAGTCAACTGGAAAACTCCGACCTCTTGGAAACTCAAAAAGAGCGCATTTTAACGGAGATTACTACTTCCGACTTTCTTGATCGTCTCTCTGCAGGACTTCCAAAATCCAAATTGTCAGGCTCCAATCCAGCTTCCAGTACAGCGGAAGAAGGCGAATACCAACACGCGAAAGCACATACTATCTCCCAGAAAGGCACCAAGCGTACCCTGGTAAGTGGACTGAGCGATTATCGCCTCGACTTGAGCCAGCAATATCACATTTTGGATCACCAAGCCCTGGATCATTTCGTGACTGTTTCCAATAATCCAGGTCAAGTGCACTTCTGTTGGCCTCTTTCCAGGTCAGCTGTCTTGCGTTTGTCTTCGTCTGTTCAAATTTGACATGGATTGTTTTCTTTTGCTTTATAAATGTTGAAGGTCACCTCACTATAAGTCTTTGCAACTCTAGAAGTGTGAATTTACGACCGAGAGCCATGTGGGATTCAGAGGGAGAATCTTATATAAATTACAAACTATCTAACTATCGTTTGCCAAAGAGAGTGCTGTTTTCCATGCCCAACTCAGCGTGGCGTAAGCGGAGTGGTAGCCAATCCTTGATCTGGCAAAGGAGTATGGAGAAGATTACGAAACGCTTGAATGCTGTCAGTGCTACTCGCCTTTCACGATGGGGATCGCGTGACCCTCACTGCACCTGGTTAGAGACCATGCGAGATATGGCTGCCAACCGATGTCAGTGGCGTTCGTGTTGTCAGTTTATCCTGATTGCCTGAACGAGTGTCTGGAGGTGTAGGCACCTCGGAATGATTGTAGTAAGCCAGCACTAAGTCCCTTTCCAGTTCACTTTTGTTCTTTTCTTCACAATAAGGCTTTCAATTAAACCATGGTTGTACGGCAGTGAAGCATCGGTGTTGAACCTTGATATGATGCTGTCGATGATGATGACGATACTATTAGAACGGGGGTCGTTATGTAGATGGATTATTGCGCACTTGAGTCCTAGGACAGTTCTCACTCACCTGGAGTGAAGGTTCACCGGTTCTTTCGCTGATTGCTATAAGGAAGGTTTTGTCACATGAGGTTTTGAAGAAAGGAGAGGGAAAACTTGTTCACTGCATGCTCGCAAACACCAGTAGGCTGCCCCATAAGCCAACTGAGAACCACCAATTACCCTTGGTCTTATTTGTTCAAGACGCTTAAGCTGTGTGACAACTGGTCGTATCCACCATGGTGGTAGATGCCACTTGCTTTCGCGCGGAGAAATATCACCGTTCGACTAACCAGACTCGCCACTCTAAGTCCCTATCTTGGACGACCGCCCTACAACTCATAAAAAACCGGGTCCTCGAGTTTTCGCTCCACTTTCGCGCTCTCGTAAGCCCACAGTGCGACCTTCCTTAATTTGGTGCGCTGATTCTCATCATCGTCAGCTCTCTCCGTATTTTTCTTCAGTGAAACTCCAATTTCCAAGTCTAATGACCTCACTGCTCCGGTTTACAAATCGTACGCTGCTTCACCGTCCGAGTGCCTCATCACGTGTCCGTATGGTGGTTAGAATAGGTTTGGCAGTTTTCAATGGAGACTTCCTCCTGTAAGTGAAGCCAATTTACGCTGAAAAGCTGGGGGGAACCGTACAGCTGTCCCCTCCTTATTTGAAAATCATCAGCTGGATTCATTTCGCAAAACTCAGAGAGTTTCAAATCGGTGACCTTCCGGCGGCAACTGGTTCAGTCCTTCAGCATAGAGTGCTTTCACTGACAACGAAATCTCAATTGAAATATTCAGTCGTGCCCAGCATATGGACCCCCTTGTGAAACTCCCCGAGCTGATCAAACTTTATAGAACTTGTATCTGACTACCGTCCCCGCTCAGTGCCTTAGTGTTGGAGAAAGACTCGCCAACAAGGAACACAACGACATTATTGCGAACGAGCGAGTACAAAAGTTACAAGAGACCTCGTGCTACTTAAGGGGTTTTCTGACACAAATCTAGGCTGTTTGATCGATGTTTGATGAACACATCATCATTGATCGTGCTTTTATGAAGTGCTTGAACACATCATCGTCGGTCGTACTTTTGTGAAATGCTTAGACGCTCATCAGCGTCGGCCGTCACCCTGTGATGTGTCTGAGCCCTCGTTGGTTATTGCTGAATTGGTTGACTGCCTGAACATTCGATCGGAAGCTAGCTTTTCTAGCCTGGATGCTTGACGGCTTCCTTACTGCTTTTTTGGTGGGGTTTAAGTGTCTCAGTAGGCTTCGGGCATTCCGGGACTATTTTCAGGAATCTGAGCTTCCTGACAAAATTCAACCAGGCGGACATTATTCAGCCGTGCCTTGACAGCGTCGTTTCCCGTACTCACGATATCATTGCACTGATGCGTACTCTCCCACACACGTTCAATACTCCAATGATCTGTTCTTGTCTGTAGTTTCAGGATCGGATCTTCCTGACAAAATTCAACCAGGCGGACATTATTCAGCCGTGCCTTGACAGCGTCGTTTCCCGTACTCACGATATCAGTGCACTGATGTGTACTCTCCCACACACGTTCAATACTCCAATGATCTGTTCTTGTCTGTTTCTCTCAGGTGATACAACTCATCATCTTTCTTCATCTTACCGTTTCCAAAACGCTACTACTCCTGCATTAGCGTCGAATGCAACTACGTTCAACCCATCCGAGTCTTTCTCCCTTCGTCTTTCCCCGCCTGACGGTTAGACGTGCCTCCTCCCACTTCTTCACCTTTCTTGGCCTCGTGTTTCTTGATCCACTTACGTCAGGTTCCGCGTGACCCATGTTTCCAAAAAGAGTGGCTTTCTATTTCGGGTACCAAATATTGCCTGACGTTTCTAACGCGAAATGTGTTTTACTGCGGAATATTGCTGTCGTAGTAGGGTTCAGACCCTTAATCTTACTGCTTCTTGGGTTGTATTCAGAGCAAACGAATTGCCTCTCTGATTGCAGCCTACAGGTTTTTGGAGTGTGGCTTTTTTCTTTTAGTTTGCAGCTGGGAATACCAGCTTTGTAAGATAGACCCTTCCGTCTCTCTACCTCCGTATTTTAACTGTGCAACCCACCAATTATGTCTAGCTGTTCATGTCAGGTATCATTACAAAACTGAATGATTTGCTTCCTCATTCATATCAAAACCCGTCTGTCGAACCCTGGCTTTTTTTCCGAATTCGGACGCTCTTGCAACTTACAGTTTGTCAATCGCCAAGTTAATGTACCTATCAGTTCATCATTGCGCTTGACTCCGATGGAATTTCTAATGTACTTCGCTGCTTTTACTTGGGGGCTCTAGATATTGATCATTCTTTTTATACAATCCACTTGTGTTATGAATAAATTAAACCGAACTTAGAATGACGGCTGACATAGTTCCAAGTTACCCGAGTCCACACATGAATATTCAGATAGCACCAGCCTACATGAATGCGTAAATTTTTCATAAACTGCAATCACCCGACAGTTCCTTACTCTGTGATACAAAAACCAAGTACAACTGAGTCCAAAAGAAGTGGAAATTCTGGTGGACGAAACCATTTGAATTGTGAATCAGATGATGTCTCGATTGGTGGGATAGGTTACTTCAGCTCCGCACAGGACCTCAGA